>NC_056739.1:119535721-119553221 GCF_019279795.1 Protopterus annectens
TGTTTTGTGGATATGCAGGAGGTCCATCACAGTGGGGCCTGACAATGCCCTGTATGCCAAGCATAGATCTCCCCTCAACAGCCTGTAGGAGACAGAATACAGGGATAGGGCCTTGAAGTGGTCTGCTTAGGACATTTTACTTACGCCCTGTATTATTTTAGTGAGGAACCTCTGTGGACATTCCAATTGTTGGATATGCCCGGTTAGGTACATACCAAAGGGCTCATTTATATATATATATATATATATATATATAAACAATATCTCGACAATATGAATTTCAAGTTTCTGACATATACCCAGTTTTATATATATATATATATATATATATATATGTGTGTGTGTGTGTGTGTGTGTGTGTGTGTGTGTGTGTGTGTGTGTGTGTATTGTGTGTGGAGAGAGAGAAATACGCAAACATACACATATCAAAATTATTTTTAGTCTTTTTTGTGGTGTAGCAGGGATAAAGCCCTGACAACAGCCCAGATGACTCAAGTTCAGTTAGTAGTTTAGGCAGTTCATTTTGCAGGGATGGAAGATGCATGTACTTATAAGGAGGGAGTGTGCTGGATGCATCTGTCAGCCTCTCACTGACCCCTGGTTGCATTAGGAGCTGCAAAAGAGAAATCATTAGACTGAGCATACAGGAAGAGTTGAGAGGGCATGGATTGTGCAAAAGCCACAAGGCAAGCACATCCTCAGTCGAGACCTGGTAGCCTGTCTAGCTTATGCGTAGCATCTGCGGGGGGTGGGGGGTTAGTAGTGCTAAGAACAACCTTCACAGTGCTGTAATGTCAGAGTCCTTGCCTGGTCCAGTGGTTTCAGCGCTTGGTATCTACATGTCTGTAGATCATGGTAGAATGGACTGGGGGCATCCCAGTGCTGGAAATCTCCTAGAAAGAAGACCCCCCTGCTTTGGGTCACACCAGGTACCTGCCAAATGGTGGGGGTTCTACAGATGATGGAACTATAGGGAGCTGGCCTGAACTCAGTGGCAGGTGATCCAAAAAAAAAAGATAACTGACTGACTGACGTTGTGTGAGGAAGCTTATTCCCTAATCTTGAAAGGTATAATTATCTGCCATGTTTTTTTTCTATCATTATTTAATTGTAGCATTAAAATATGCAGTCAGTATTATCTCATCAGAAGTAACTTGGAAATAAAAGTGGATCAGTCATTGCCTTATAGGAAACATGAATGTCATCTACTAAGTAACTTATAAGAAACAAAATATAATGGGATTTCATGAAGCTTCTGTATAGTTCAAGTTTTTCAGTAAAGAATTTCAAGTTCAGCATTTCAAGTTGTGAAGTAACGTATTAATAAGTCTGTGAAACAGTGTACCGTATAAATAATTTTCTTGTTTGGCAAAAGTCAGGGTAATTTTATTGGGTGGCAAAAGCCAGGGTACCTTTTTGGCTAGGCTTGTATAGGCCCTAGGGCCGATAGCCTAGTACCTACCTATGAACTGGTTGAATCAGTGAATTAGAGTGTAGTGCAGTGATCTTCTTTAAGTGATTACAGGTGCTCTTTACAGTTAGATGACTTATAGAATGTTTTTCCTGAAGTTGCCTTTATTTGCCAAAGCAGAAAAACAAATGAAGTCTCACCCCATATGCCATGTGTGGCCATGCTTTCCCCATCCCTTATACCACCCGTGGCCATGCTTTCACCATGCCTTATACCACCCGTGGCCATGCTTTCACCATTCCTTCTACCACCGGTGGTCATTCTTTCTCCATGCCTTATACCACCTTTCATGAGGACATTTCCTTGTATTTTGGTTAGCCCATGATGCCTTAGTGGTTCAACAACCTTGAAGCATCAATTTAGGATTACAGGTACTGTGTTGGGAAGACTGGAGTAATAAGGGCAGTAAGGACAGTAAGTCCAATAAGGAGAGTAAGGACAGTAAGGGCAGTAAGGACAGTAAGGAGAGTAGGGGCAGTAAGGGCAGTATGCACAGTAAGGCCATTAAGGCCAGCAAGGACAGTAAGGACAGTAAGGAGAGTAAGGACAATAAGGACAATAAGAACAATAAGGACAGTAAGGCAGTAAGAACAGCAAGGACAGCAAGGACAGTAAGGCCAGCAAGGACAGTAAGGAGAGTAAGAACAGCAAGGACAGTAAGGACAGCAAGGACAGTAAGGACAGTAAGGACAGTAAAGAGAGTAAGGACAGCAAGGACAGTAAGGACAACAAGGACAGTAAGGAGAGTAAGGACAGCAAGGACAGTAAGGACAGTAAAGAGAGTAAGGACAGCAAGGACAGTAAAGACAACAAGGACAGTAAGGAGAGTAAGGACAGCAAGGACAGTAAGGACAACAAGGACAGTAAGGAGAGTAAGGACAGTAAGGACAACAAGGACAGTAAGGAGAGTAAGGACAGTAAGGAGAGTAAGGACAATAAGGACAATAAGAACAATAAGGACAGTAAGGCAGTAAGGACAGCAAGGACAGCAAGGACAGTAAGGCCAGCAAGGACAGTAAGGAGAGTAAGAACAGCAAGGACAGTAAGGACAGCAAGGACAGTAAGGACAGTAAAGAGAGTAAGGACAGCAAGGACAGTAAGGACAACAAGGACAGTAAGGAGAGTAAGGACAGCAAGGACAGTAAGGACAGTAAGGAGAGTAAGGACAGTAAGGAGAGTAAGGACAATAAGGACAATAAGAACAATAAGGACAGTAAGGCAGTAAGGACAGTAAGGCCAGCAAGGACAGTAAGGAGAGTAAGGACAGCAAGGACAGTAAGTCAGTGAGGACAGCAAGGACAGTAAGTCAGAGAGGACAGTAAGGCCAGTAAGCACATTAAAGACAGTAAGGCTGTGGTCACCATTGTGTTACAGTGAATTGTATCTGTGCAGTACACTGTGCCCTGCTGTACATGGTGTACAGCTTTGAGAAGCCCATCCAAGCTGAGTGCCATGGCTCGCAGGTACCAGTAGTTTAAAATAATGAGGTATTGGAATTTAACCCATGAATGGACACTTGCACTTCTGCTGGGAATCAGGATTTTGCCCAGAACACATCTGAGCATAACACTGCAGTCACCATTGGGTACTTGAGCACTCTCTTATGTTCCTGATTACTTTTCTATCGTACGTTCTCGTAAGTTTGCATTCTTCCATTTGCAGATCTGTTTTAGGATCAGTCATGAGATTATGCAGTAATCAAATCCCTGGTTTCTTAGACAGTAGCTCTGTATGTAAGTTTATGAAAAAAATCTAAATGAGGTACTATAAAGATAAATTAGGCAGCATTCACTCTGAAATAACTGAGTTGCTGTCCTTCTCTCAGTGGGCCAGGTTCACAGCTGTCCATTAAAAACAATAAATAATGGTTTGTAAATGAATACCATCATTAAGCTTTGATGATTTTGTTTTAGTGGCAAGCTTATTACAGTCAGATCTTCCTCCCACCCTATAAAGTTCCCTGCATTATGTAACAGTTCAATTAGAAGGCCTTAGGACTACTGTCATATTGTTAACTTTCCTCCCATGTCTCTTTTGCTACCCTGAGATGTTGCAAACCCGTCAGTAGAGCCTAAAATGGCCAGCTCATCATGTACTCTCCTAAACATCCACCAGAAGTATACTCAAAACATAAAAATAGCCAGCACTCTTAAAGCTACACTTCATTTTTATATTTTGGAAGTACTAGAGCAATCTGCTTTATGTGTGTTTAGTCATCATTATAGCAAATTAAATGCAGCACCAGAGACACGTGAGAAAAACAGTGACAGTAAAGCCAGCAGCATCTTAGTGAGTTTTCTGCCTCTAAATGCAATTCTGTTATGTAATGGGGATATAAGGCTGCATCATTAAACTGTTGTGACCAGCCCTGACATGGGTTACATGCTTCTGTTTCAGTATTTTTATGCTTTTAATTGGACAGATGAAAAGAAAATGTGAAAGCTGCAAAACACGAGTAAGACGTGGGGGCTATCATCTAAGTAACTGAATGTGTTCTCTGCTTTCTGCTTATGTTCATACTAGGCTCATTAATTGTACAGGGAGTTCTGATCCCACACCATTAATGGTAGTAAAAGAAAGGGATGCTTGTCTGTATAGCTTATTAAATAAAAAAATACATTTAATTTTAGTAGCGTTGTACTTCTGAAAATGCAAAAGTCACATTCTGCTTCCTGTGTAATTTTATAATAGTTGTGGCTTTATCCGACCTTCTGAACTCTGAAATAACTGCCTAACCAATCCATTGAGTCAGACCCACCAAAACCACAGTAAACCAAAAATAAAACTAAATAAAACTTACAAGAAATACGCATATTAATTACTTAATTAATTGTGGCAGTTTAAAACCTTCCCCTTCCTGTACAATTATGTAACCTTGAGATATGGCATGCAAAATAAATAAATAAATAATTACACACATACATACATACATACATACATACATACATACATACATACACACACAAATAAATAAATAAAACAGACTTAACCATACCTCTTATCTACCCAGATTTTCACCTCATATTTTTAGTCTGTTCCTTATAAAATCTTTAGTTTTCTGGCAAATCACTGAGAACTGAAGTCACAAAATATTGACATACCTTTGAATGTCAGACTTCATATCCTTCCTTCAGGAAAATGCATGCTAATACAAATCCTGTTATTCTACTAACCTTCTAAGTTTATAAGAGCAACATTTACAATCTGTCCCTGATTTTGAGCCTTTTCCCCCCGTTATTTTTGGCTTTATCCAGATTTCTTCCCCTTAGAGGTTGAGAGATATGGACAGAATTGAAACTCCTTCCCCAAAGCAGCACAGTGTAACAGAGAGCCATCTTGTTGATAGAAGATATGAGGAAGAGGAGATGTGAAGAAGAGGAAATATCAGAAAGACTGCTCAACAAGATTGTGATTCAAAAACAGCAAATTAGGGTATTTATTGTTCTCTGCTGTGCTGTAGGAAAGAATATATATTAACAAAAACATTATTGAGATGTTTGGTCAACTGAATGCTCTGCTGTGTAAGTTCATTATGTTGTGTAATAATTAAAGTACAGTTGTGTACACTTACCATAAATGTAGATGTTCGAGTGTCTTCACTGTTGCAGTCATGACTGTAGGGTTCTCCCCTGCCGGCAGGCAGTCCTCGGTCGGCCAGAATCCCAAAGTCTGGGTCCGGCGTCGGCTGTTCAGCCACGCTCCCTGACGTCAGAGCGCCAGGAGTACAAAGCTGACAGCCGACGCCATGTTCTCCGGTTTTTCTTGCCCCAGATGTCAGAAGTTCCAAAATGAGTAAGGTCCCATACCCTTTGCAAATACACCTCAGAAGAAGGGTGAAAAAAGGAACCACACAAAAGAAAAATAAGAGGGACAGGAGGGAGGGAAACCCAGACTGCAACAGTGAAGACACTCGAACATCTACATTTATGGTAAGTGTACACAACTGTACTATGTTCATCGTGTTTCACTGTTGCAGTCATGACTGTAGGGTAGAATCCCAAAGCAGAATGAAAGGGAGGTGGTCATAAAGTAGAGAGGGCGGCTATAAGACCCTGCAAGACTGCAGAAGCAAAGCTTGCCCTAGACTTAGAGTAGAGAGGTAGATTGTAGTGCTTGGAAAAAGTATGCACTGAACTCCAAGTTGCAGCTTCCAAAATGTCTTTGGTAGGAACTCCCCTGAGGAAGGCAGCTGAAGTGGCAGCAGCTCTGGTAGAGTGGGTCCTTATACTCCCTGGGATTTGCTTTCCATGGTGTGAATAGCAAAATCTGATTCCATGAGCAATCCATTTAGAAATGGTCTGTTTTGAAATGGCTTTACCTTGGGAACTTGAAGCATAAGAAACAAACAATTGCTCTGATTTCCTGATGTCCTTGGTTCTGTCCAGGTAAAAATGTAGTTGTCTGTGTACGTCCAAGGAATGTAAGATCCTTTCCCCTTTATTTTGAGGAGTGGGGAAAAAAGTTGTCAAGTGAATAGTTTGATTTAAAGCCACTTTGGAAACCACCTTAGGCATGAAAGTAGGATTAGTCCTTAAAGACACCCTGTCTTGATGAAAAATAATATAAGGTTCTACAGCCATAAGAGCTTGCAACTCTGAAACTCTCCTGGCAGAGGTCAGAGCTAACAGGATGGCTGTCTTCCAAGATAAAAACTTGATGTCAGAAGTGGCAGCAGGCTCAAAAGGAGGTAAGGTGAGCTTTTCCAAAACATAGTTGAGATCCCAAGCAGGAATGGGAGGAGATCTGGGGGGCCTTAAGTTCTTACCTCCACTGAGAAACTGTCTCATGAGCTGGTGGGAAAAGATTGGAGGGTCTGTATTATAATGAGCAGAAATAGCAGAGGCATGAATCTTTATGGAAGAGAAAGAGAGACCCTTATGTAAGAGGTCTGTCAGGTAAAGTAAAATCTGAGGAATGTTAGGAATAAGAGGATCAGAACCCTGAGCCTGCATCCAGGAACAAAATCTTTTCCATTTTCCTGTATAAGATTTTCAAGTGCTAGGACGTCTGGCTTCTAAAATGACATCCATAACCTGCTTGGGTAGGAGAGAATGATTCAAAGACCCTGGATTAACCAGGCCGCCAGGCTGATAGATTTGACATGGGAGTGCAGAACCTGACCCTGGTGTTGGGACAGAAGGTTCGGAGTCTGTGGTAAAACCCAAGGGGGCTCCAGACAAAGGTTTTTCAGTGTTGGGTACCAAAACTGTCGAGGCCAATTTGGGGCCAGCAAGATTATCATCTTGGGCTTGTCCTGTTTGATCTTTAATAATACTCGTGGAAGAAGAGGAAGAGGTGGAAAGACATATCCCGAGAGGTTTCTCCAACTGAATGACAGTGCATCCACTTTCCAAGCATTTTCGTGGAAAGTCCTGGTGCAAAAAATCTGTAGTTGATGATTGAGGTGGGATGCAAAGAGGTCTATGTGAGGACATCCGCAGACTGCAGTAATCATCCTGAATATTCCGGTGTCCAGCATCCATTCATGTGGGTCCGAAAGATTTCTGCTCAGACTGTCTGCCAGGAAGTTTTGCTTCCCTGGTAGAAACTGTGCTTGAAGGTCCAGATTGCAAGTTAGAGCTGTGTTCCAAAGATCCATGGCTAGTCTGCAAAGGGGATAGGAATGAGATCCCCCTTGCTTGTTTATGTACCACATAACTGTGGTGTTATCTGTCCGTATGAGTAGCTGTCCTGGTTGTAGAAGATTCCTGAAGGCCAATAGAGCTTTCTGTATGGCTAACATTTCCTTTAAATTGATATGCAGGTGCTTCTGATCCTTTGTCCAAAGACCCTGCAGACAGTTGCCCTGAAAATGGGCTCCCCATGCATAATCTGAGGCATCCGTGGTCAGTATTTGAGTGGCAGGAGGCAGACAGAAGGGTTTTCCTTTGTTTAGAGTACATGCCTTGGACCACCAAAGGAATTCCTTTTGAAGACAAGGCAGGACGGAGATCAGTATGTCTAAACTGTGGCAGTGCTGAGACCATACACTTTTTAGGTACCACTGTATTTTCCTCATATGTAGTCTGGCATATGGTACGAGAAGGATGCAGGAGGCCATGTAACCCAAAGCCTGCAGGAATCTCCTTGCAGATAGCTGAGTTAAAGTTGCCAAGGTTTTGAAAGTTGAGGCCAGCTGTAATTGTTTTTCATTTGTCAGAAATGCCATCTGGGTTGTTGTGTTTAGAGAAGCGCCCAGAAAAATTATCTGTTGTGAGGGTGTCAAATTTGACTTTTTTATGTTTACAGTGAATCCCAGGAACTTAAGAAGATTCTGAACAAACTCTAGATGCTGAAGTAAAACATCCTTGCTGTCTGCCTGAATAAGACAGTCATCCAGATAAGGGTAAATTTGAATTCCCTTGAGTCTGCAATAAGCTACTACTGGAGCCAGGCATTTGGTAAAGACCCTGGGCGCAGTAGACAAGCCAAAGGGCAGCGCAGAGAATTGATTGTGCCTCAACCCGGCCTTGAACCTGAAGTATTTTCTGCGTTCCTGCCTGATGGGAATGTGTAAATATGCCTCCTTTAAATCCAAAGTCACCATCCATGCATTTTTGTTCAGCATTGGAAGTAGCTGCTGTAGAGTAAGCATCTTGAATTTTGGTATCTCTAGAAAAGTGTTCAAGACTGACAGATCCAGAATGGGTCTCCATGAATTTTGCTTCCTGGGGACTAGAAAGAGCCTTGAGTAAAAACCTTGTCCCATTTCTGAAAGTGGAACTAGTTCTATGGCTTTCATAGCCAAGAGAGCTTCCACTTGGTTTAAGGCCTCTGACCATTGATGTTTTGGAAGATCTGGCCATCCGCTTGGCCTTGGTAGGGTATGAAAATGGAATTTGTAACCTCTTGAAACTACATCCAGAACCCACTTTTCTTGGGTTATATGAGTCCAATTTAGATGAAAAAGAAAGTTTTCCTCTGAGAGGGGCTTCCAGGCGAGAAGTTCCTGCAGCCCAACAGAGGGAGTCATTGAGTCTGTTTCCTATGAGTTTACGACCTGTCCTTTCCTCCCCTAGGGGTGGAAGCAGTCCACTGTCTTGGTCTATAAGAGGCTTGCGTTTGAGGCCTTCCTCGGGAGCGTCTGTATCTACCCCTCTGAGGCCTGTCTGAATTGGGAAAGGACCAATTCTTTGTAGGCCAATTCCTACTAAATCTGGGTGGCTGTACTTGTAAGAAATCTTTAACTGTTTGCATGGATTTTGCCTTGTCCTCCATCTTTTTAATCACCTCTTCAGCTTTAGATCCAAACAAAACATTATGCTGAACAGGAGCATCCAATAATTTAGCTTTTACTTGATCTGGCAAATTTTGTTCCTTTAACCAAGCATGCCTTCTAATTACTGTGCCAGAGGCAGCAGCCCTACAAGAAGCCTCTAAGGCATCAAATCCACAGTGTAAACCATGCTTCCCAACTTGTTCAGTGGCATGCATTAATTCATGTAACTCCTTATCATCTGCACAGGCAGAAATGGAAGTTAGCTTCTGTTTTAGAACAGACAGGAGAAATTGCTGGTATTTCAGCATATGAAACTGACAGTTTAAAGCCCTGATAGATAAAGGAGCAGAAGTGTACACTTTATTGCCCCATCTTTCTAAAGATCTGGAATCCTTCTCAGTGGGAATGGGGTTTTTAGCAGAAGCAGCCTTTACGCCCTTAGGACCCTGAGAAATGGTTTCAGGGTCAGCAGTAGGGTTCTTGTATAAAAACTGGTGGGAATCAGGAACCCTATAGTATCTGTCTGGCTTGACAGGAGCTGGAGGAAAAGAATCAGGAGTTAAGTTAGCCTCCGAAAAAGCATCATCCACAATATCTAAAATAGGAGGAATAGCCAGGGGTCTATGCTGGGGAAGAAGAAGAAAATCTCTTAGTCTTTTCTTAGGTTCTGAATACTCCTGTCCTTCCCAGTGGAAATGTTCCCTCATTTCATGCAAAGTTTCCCCAAAAGAGAAATCCTCAGGGGGAGAAGCTGAAGGAATGGCTTCCTCAGCATCAGAATCCTCATAAGGAGGGAAAGAATATTCCTGGTCAGAAAAAGAAACTGAAGAAACAGAAGCCTGATCAGAGGAGTCATAATAAACATCCTGCCTTGGCCTTTTATCTGGAGGGGGATGTGAACCCCTAATCATAGTAAGTAAATCCTCCGCCATCTTAAGTAACTGTTTCTGAGACTTGGGAGCCGGATCAGAAGAGGCCTGGGCTGCAGTCTTTGATTTGGAAGGAGTCTTTGCCTTTGTCTTTGGTTTTGCCTTTATTAGAAGCTGAGTAGGCCTGAAAACCCCTTCGGAAGCCGGTACCTGCACAGCGGCTCCGGACCCATCCGAAGGAGCATTGTCCGAAGGTCCTGCAACAGAAATATTCAAAGGCCTAGTTGGCTCCTCGTGGGAGTCCGTTTCAGCTATCGGTTCCGAAATGGTCGATGACAGGGGCTGCAAAAGTGCCTCACTGACGACGGCCGAACCTGAAGCTGGCTCTGCTTGTGCGATATCGTCTGATTTGGACCTCGGAGGCCTGTCTTTGTCCTTGCGTCGTTTGTGAACTCCGGTAGCCGGAACCGTATCCGACGACATTTTGTAATTAAAACGCCTACCGAAGTAATGAAATGCAAAATCGTACCTTCGTTTAATAGTATGTTGATTGAATCTAGCACAAAACCGACAACTAGCTACATCGTGGTCAGGGCCTAAGCAAGGAATACAGTAAGAATGAAAATCCTTATGAGGTATTTGCTTCCCACATGAAATACAATTATTAACTTTTTCTGACATCGGACTGGAGCAAGAAAAAAGTTTCCCCAACGGGGTACTTAACTTTGAGTAGGAGAAGAAAGTCTTCGGACTGAAGTTTGTTTAGAAAAAATTGTCAGGAGTTAGCCGACCGGCACTTGTGAACTGCTATCACCGCACGGCAAGAAAGACTGGAGAACATGGCGTCGGCTGTCAGCTTTGTACTCCTGGCACTCTGACATCAGGGAGCGTGGCTGAACAGCAGACGCCGGACCCAGACTTTGGGATTCTGGCCGACCGAGGACTGCCTGCCGGCAGGGGAGAACCCTACAGTCATGACTGCAACAGTGAAACACGATGAACATCTGCTAAATTTCACTCAGCACAGTGCAGTCAACAGTATTGTAAACTGTTGCTACATAAAGTAGCTGCATCTGTAGTGAAAATATAATAATGTTAGATTTGACAGCTAATTATTATACAAAAAAAGAGTAATACCTTAACCCTCTTTTGGAGCTAAGAGGGGCTCTTCTCTTCTACAAAACATAAATCAAGTGTGGCACTTCGGGGGCTTTGTGCTTCAGACTTCTTTGTAAAGGCTGTAGGACATGAACACAGGCTGTTACAGAAACATTCAATTTATTCACTTAATGCATTTACATTTATGGATAAAGTATGGCAATGTTCCCTTGCTGAATTAACATGTCTTTAGAGGTGTAAAGAATGGACTCCATAATCTTTGTAAATCTGTAAAATAATGGCAGAACGAGCTCTAAACGTGCAGAAAATGGAGCTGCACATTACATTTAAGGGATGAAACTCTCCAGCAATGATAATAAAGTAAAAATGATTTCCAGAATCCTGTCAAGTTTAGTTCATGGTAATCACTGGTCACCAAGCTGCTCTGAATCTGTATTTTGTAACATGACAACACATCATCGTCCTACTTGGGCTTCCTGTTTAATGTTTGTTCTCAAACTGCTCCGACCGTAAACTACATCCCATATTTGCTTTTGCCAAGCTATTCTACTTTGTTTCGGTAAGGAAAAGTAATTCAAAATAAGGACTTCAAATGATACCTTTATGATTAATTAAATTAGTCAGTTATGTTGTACAAAGCTGTTAGACATTCAACATAATGTTACAGTGCTGTTATAAATTGGTGTATGTCTATCTGTATGTTGGTGGACACAATGCCATATATGTCTGTATTATGCAATTTAAATAAAGTCAGTTACTGTGTCAAATTAGCTGTATCGACATCATAGGGCTGTCTACATGCAGAAATGTTTGCAACAGAGGCCCCAAGGGGAGAGGCAGTGAGAATAACTAATTTATTTTGAGCTGCAAATGGTTTATGCTGTTCACCCAGCAATTTTCTGAATCATAGTGAGACACTACATTCTGTATTAAGGTAAAACTACCCCTTGTGACCAAATGTAGCTTTTTTTTCCCCCTGAATTATACCCGTACAATGCCATTATGTTTTAACATTCTTAGATCAAACACTTAAGTGTTATGTCTATGTGTTTCCACCTCAGGGACTGTGTCACTGTCATTCTCCACTTTTATCTGGAAATGTAATTTTATACTGTGACCATGAAATCATCTTTTCAGACAGAGTTACCCAGTAGCACATTAGATTTCATGAATTAGATACTAAGAAGTGTATTCTGAAAATGTTTTGCTGCAAAATATTTCTGCCATAGTTAATGAGTCAGCATTTAATCCAGTAAACATAACCTCATAACCGTGTATTTCTGTACCAGATTTGCAGAATGCCATCAGTGGTACATCGTCTCATGAATGACTGCACTGCTCTTTCTGTCACAAAACTACAACATTTTCTATAATTTACTTGTTATTCCTCCACATGTCGTCAGCCCTTTCCAATATGTCTTGAGTTTGGTTCTCAGCTCTGTCCTACATGTCTTGAGTTAACATTGGAGCCAACCAGAGGAGCCATCACTCAGGTATCTTGAACAAAATTTGGCCCTGTTCCTTGGCACCCTTTGCCAGGAAACCCTCCTCCTATGGTCTGAGGATCTACCTACGTACCCCCTAGATTGAGTTACCCATGTTTAAGGATACGTGCTAACTCTTCCCAGCTTAGGAGACTAGAAGGAATTTTTGCTTTATTAACTTTACCTCTCTCCTTCATATCTGTTGCACATGCCACCAACTCAGGAATAAGTAGTCCTAGCCTTGTGATTCATGTATGCTTCTGCACATGTGCAGACTTGTGGCTGCAGCACTGATGCATGTATGCTTCTGCACATGTGCAGACTTGTGGCTGCAGTGCGTAGTACTCCTAGCTGTGTGGCATGCCTACATCTTGACCTTCATGCTACTGCAACAAGCCCCAGCCTGTGCTGGATAGAGCTGGGCTGATCCACCTCCCTCCCTCCTTCTGGCATGGGGAATGCCAGCAGCAGCCACTTGTTCCACCTGCCCTCCCCAGCTCCACTACTTCCTCAGACACTCAGGTTATCTGGGTCATAACGAGAGCTTTATTGCTGCATGCCGTGGGAGCTGGCATTCAAAAATGACCTTTTAACATGGGCTTCCAAAATGACATTTCAGATATCATGTTGTAGACCCATTTGGTAAGTATTTAAGATTTATCCAAAAGTATTACTATCTGGAAAAGTTGTGAGGCTGCCTTAATTTTGCAAGTCTTTCCCCACAGATTCGATATTTTTATTTGTGATGTGCAAAGTGCCATGTTTGGCAACTCTCCCTATCAATAGTTGCATTTCCCTATGATTTGCCATCCTGACTTGTGATTTCAGTCAGAAAATATTCAAAAAATATATAAAAGTACTAGAGACCTCTGACTTCATAATGTAGACCCTTTCACTTGCCTAATTTATTTCCAGTGTAAAGCAGGAAACACGAAAAAATGCAAAACAATTGCAAAATCACTTTTTGAGATGAAAATACGTAATGACACATCAAACTTGATGATGTAGACCCATGAGGCAAGTACTGTGAAGATTTGTCCGAAACTCGTTTAGGTTTTGCTTGCAGACATGGAAGATAAGGACATTAGAGCTTTTAAAAAGAACATGTCCGAATCTGCAGATTTAAAGTGTATTATAGCAAAAACACAGCTTGCATAGTGAATGGTTTCTGAGATACATGCACAAGGATTGTCATATCAAGGGCTAAATGCAGTACTGTTATCTGATTTCCTATTCATACTTGCAGTACTTTTCTGCAGTAGGAAGAAGCATGTGGTTCTGTGTTGTCTAACACAGGTCTGTTAATTAAGTCCTGGATACAAGCCACAGCCCTGAAAACGTCATCCTGTACGTCTGTCACTCTGTCAGTAAAAGTGCACACATTTCAAACACATTCATATACTGAACAAATGAAACAGCGATAGCTTCTGTGATGTCTGATGGCTACTTCATTCATGCCATCATTAGAACATTCCTCTTTATCCATCAAAGTATTAACTTTGTGTATGAAGGTCCTCATTTGAATGAGCCAAACATGTATCTAGTATGGACAATAATAACAAGATGGAATACAAACACAATACCGACTTTGGAAGACTTCTACAGCCTACTGAAGACCACAGCATTATTGGAAATTAAAATTAAAGAATTAAGGATTCATCCTAAGCCATTTCTTAACAATCCATGGAAAAAAGTCTTATCATTGATTGACACTTTACAATAACTGAACAGATACACTCTGATAACTGGATTGTTATACCTATAAAGTTATTGTATATGTTGAGCTCCGTTATAGTGTCAGGCTGATATAAATAGTGTACATAGTTATTTAAGATGTTAAATACAAATATCATGGAATTTATTCAAGTGTATTTGAAAAATAAAAAAATTGTGAGAAAAAAAGCACTGACTGCTTTTTTTACTGCAGCTCAGTACAGTATCTTCAGTGGACTGTGTTTCTGCTGCATTCAACTCATTGTCGGCGTTGCAATGGCACAGTATGGTCTGAAATTGCAGACCGCTCCTCATTGGTCATTATCACTAACGCCATTATCAGTGCCAAGTGCATGGCTGGTATCTTGAGGTGCTTTTGATGAATCAGGCTGCACCCTTTGGGAACAGTTGGTGACTTTGGCCTAACTTACTTCATCCCATGTAATGTGCATGAAGATGAGGGAGATTTTGAAGTTTCGCTGGCCGATTGCTTCTGTGGTATGATATGCAAAACTTTCCACACAGTACACCGACTTCCACAACGTAATTGCAACTGTAACTCCTTTCTATTATCTCAGATATAAGATAATAAGTGCATTTTAGCATGTTAACGAGGAAATCATCTATACCTTCAAGCAGTGGAAGCAGCTTGTTATCCACAGTCAACAAAAGGTTCCTTTAGATTCTTTTCATCTTGTTGTCAAATGGAACAACTCGGTATTCAAACAGTTCACCCACCATCCATGTATGTGCCTTGTAGGTCACTGGAAGGCTTTCAGCATTCCTGAAACACACATTTTATGATTTTTAATCATAAACAAGAGCCACATTTCAGTGTCAGACTTTGCAGGAAACTGCAGCTATTAGGCGGTCTTTGGCTGTTCTTGCACTGCGGACTGTCACATGTTTCTCTTCTTTAAAGCAGTGTATTTAGTCTGATAATAGGTTTTGACAACTCTAGTCTCACAGATACTGAATACATCAGCAGACCTGTAGTTGTCCATGATTGTTGGTGATTATGAAAGCCAGTCATTTACTGTCTACTGCACTACACTGGCAGCCTGTCATGCAGGGACACTGAACACAAATGTATGTAATTTTTGAGGAAGCCATTGGAAGGCATCGCTTTAAACAGATCTAACCATTTTTAGCCATATGTTCGGAAATCTTTGCAATAATTGTCTCACTAACAGGAAGTTGTGCATCACAGGTCCGTTTAAAACTATTTGGCATTACCTCACTTACAGGAAGGCGTACATCAGAGGTCTGTTTAATGTGTTTCAACAATGTCTCTACAGTATGTGTGTATGGAGTCTTTTACATGTGCTTGTAGATTGCTGCTGCAGTTAAAGATTGACCTGCTTCATTGATTTACTGTGCTTACTAGCAAGGTTTACCACAGTTGTAATATCAGTACCAGCCTTGTTTTTAATATCTTTTAACTTGCACTGAGAAGTGAGCACCTTTAAAACACCATGTTTGCATTTGATTTTCTTACTAAAGTGCATTTTAACGCAACACCAACATTGTGAAATCTACCCTGATACCACAGAAGGTGCCCCATGGGGCAAGCGGCAGGCTTTATGATAGACAATAGGTGCAGGTTTATTACGTGAGGCTTTAAGATAGACAATAGGTGCAGGTGTTATTGCATGAGGCTTTATGATGCACATTAGGGGCAGGTGTTATTACGTGAGGCTTTATGATGGACAATAGGTGCAGGTTTATTACGTGAGGCTTTATGATAGACAATTGGTGCAGGTTTATTACGTGAGGCTTTATGATGGACATTAGGTGCAGGTTTATTATGTGAGGCTTTATGATGGACAATAGGTGCAGGTTTATTACGTGAGGCTTTATGATGGACAATAGGTGCAGGTGTTATTGTGTGAGGCTTTATGATGCACATTAGGGGCAGGTGTTATTACGTGAGGCTTTATGATGGGCATTAGGTGCAGGTGTTATTGCGTGAGGCTTTATGATGCACATTAGGGGCAGGTGTTATTACGTGAGGCTTTATGATGGACATTAGGTGCAGGTGTTATTACGTGAGGCTTTATGATGGACATTAGGTGCAGGTGTTATTGCGTGAGGCTTTATGATGGACATTAGGTGCAGGTGTTATTGCGTGAGGCTTTATGATGCACATTAAGGGCAGGTGTTATTACGTGAGGTTTTATGATGGACATTAGGTGCAGGTGTTATTGCGTGAGGCTTTATGATGGGCATTAGGTGCAGGTGTTATTACGTGAGGCTTTATGATGAACATTAGGGGCAGGTGTTATTACGTGAGGTTTTATGATGGACATTAGGTGCAGGTGTTATTGCGTGAGGCTTTATGATGGGCATTAGGTGCAGGTGTTATTACGTGAGGCTTTATGATGAACATTAGGGGCAGGTGTTATTACGTGAAAGAATTTGAGGCTGCCCATCCAGCTCTCTGTATGTACCTTGAAGGTGATAAGGGTGCTACTCTGCTTGACCTGTATTGAAAGTTTGTGTCAGCGGTGAGAGATACGTTGGGATATGAATCTGTCATACTAATGCATCTTATTTATTTGCTGATGAAGGTTTGATTCCTTTTACTGACTGTTTGATGTACTGTTTATTTTGTGATGGAAAAGGAGGACAAAGAGGGTTGGAGCTTTCATGGCTCAAACGTCTAGATACAGATTTGCACTGAGGAGTATGGGGGAGACTGAGTGCAGAAACAAGGCTGCCAGTCTGTCCTAATAAACAAGATTTTTGCGGTCATTGATCTTTTTAGTTATGAATCTCTGAGGTCTCTCAAGTTGAGTGATATGTGTAGAGAAATACATGCCAAAAGATTTGTTATGTTCAATAACAAGTCTGATGGGATAGGAATAAAGGGGAATTACAGCTTCTTTGGATCTAGGGTCAGTGCCTTTGGACATTAGATGAGCCAGATAAATGACTTTCCAAACTACTGTGGGCATATGGTGGTCCAATGAAAAGGAATTATTGAGACAAGTGCCTAGATCCCTTTTAACAGTGTCTAAGTAAAGGGATGTGTCACCTATATGGTATATGAAAATGTTTTATTTATCAGAATGAACTATGCTACATCTTTTCACATTTAATTTAAGACCACTGTCCCTGTGCCAGTTGATAACATGGTCTAACCCATGCTGCAGCAGTTGTGAATAATTGGAAGATCAAATAACAACTCCCAACTCCAGTCATCTGCAAATGTAGGTAACCATAGGCCAGGAGCATTGTCTTGAAAAAAGTCTCAGAAGTAAATGCAGGCTAGGAATGAGTCCAGCACTGAGCCTTGCAGTACATCACTAGTAACTTTTTTTGCTTTCAGAAGTGGCACCTTTGACTGTAATCTCATGGGTTCTGTTAGGCAACCAGTTAGCTATTCACTGTAAAACATAAGGGTTATATTCAGATTTCTAAGTCTGTCAGTAATGCCTGCATGTGGAATAGTGTCAAAGGCCTTGGACAAGTCCAGATATGTTATATGCACTGCATAAGCACTATCCAGTGCTTTGGTTACCTTTTCAAAGAAATTTATGAGGTTAGAGACAGACCCAACCTTTGACAAAGCTGAACTGATGAGAGTCCAGAATTAACCGATTTGCAATATTCAGATTAATGA
>NC_056739.1:119560721-119630721 GCF_019279795.1 Protopterus annectens
GGTATGTGTCTAGGTCATTGACAAAGTTTTATACCCCTATGCCAAAGAACCTGGCTGTCTTTAAACTATTTTTTTATGTTTTTGTTATATAAATAAACTGGGCTGCAAACCATGTGTCTTAATGACTATCCCATGAGAGTGTGCAAATCTTACCCGAGTCTTTAATGTTGTAGTTTTCGCAACATAGTCTTGATTGTTCAACGTAACTTAATTAGTCTTCCACAACAGTATTAAAAGTACTAATGCATCCCTTATGGTTTGCCCCGACAAACTGACCCTTTCTGTTGAATCCCCCTCTTCCCTATTTTATATTCAGGAATCAGTTTGCAGCACTTCATTTACATTCGCGCAAAAATGTATACAGAAGTCATTCTTGCTCTGTTGTTTTAGTTACAGAAGAAACTGCCTTATTCATGACTGCCAGCAAAAGCTGAATTTTGCCTTTTGTGCTATTTTCTCATTCACTTTTGATTCCCTGTGAATTCTGGGTATTTTGTTTGTACAGCAGCCTGCACCAAGCTTAATGTTAGTGTATCGTTTCTTACCTAAGTTGTATTAACACAATGTGTTACTGAAAATATTCAATAAAGACACCCTAATGGAGGAGAGAAATTGTATACTGTTTGCTGCTGCTCAAACTCATAACAGAAATGCATCCATGTGAAAGAATACATTTAGAGAAATGGCACCCGGCAAAAAGGATTAAGGCTGTCAGCTTTTAAAGAACTTTCTGAGGTACACAGTTTGATACCACTTACTAGAGGTGTGATTTTCGGTAAGTCACTTGAAGAGACACTGCTTTGGGGCAGTTGGGAATTTGTGCTGGACTCCTTAATGGTCTCCTGGACTCCATATCTTTTAACTGCCTATGTTCCTGTGTGCACAGCAGCCAATACTAAGATACTGAATGCAGACAGTGCTGCTGTCCGTGGGCATGTGCTACTTCATTCTTAGTGTTACTGTTCCTACTAGCGTTATAGTGGTTTTACTTCATTACTGACAGAAAAGATCAAATGGCAGCTTCAGGCAGGAATTTGGATTTAATTATCACCTGTGTAGATGATAAGTCACTTCATTTTCCCCATGTCTTTTATAAGGCTGAGAACTCAGCTGTGGCAAAGTCGTTTTTCGTAGAAAACAAATGTTCACTGTAATCCTAGTGTGCTGCACAAATGTGTCTGAAATTGACTTACTAGTCCTGTGTTAAAACTATAATTTTGCACTTTAATAATTTGTGAATGCTTGTTTAATTTCTGTGAAAAGTGTCATGTAGTACAAAGATAGCTAGGGCAGTCCGTACATCAGACTGGCTTGGAAGGTGATTGTTAGAAAGATGTTTAGCTCTGAATAAAATGTGCAGAAAGCCTTCTTTTGTCTTTTATGAGGAACATCCTTTGCTTGCATGTATACTTGATGTAAATACATCATGTGATAGACAGGTGTCATTTGGGCATCAGACAAGGAACAGTGTTATCTAATTTGAGAACATCATGAAAACATGTTGACAAGTTAATGAGTACAGTCACACTAGATTGGCTTATCTTTCGCTACACATCATGTGGTGCATCCATGGTGTAATACTCCTGTCTGCATTTAGATAAATATAGATAGAGGATATTTTCAAAAAATTATTTGTAAACTTTAATTTTACAATATTAAAACTTTAAATTCTACTTTATCTCCTGTTGACTTCACCTGAGGGCTAGTGTGTGAGTACATCCGTGGACTTTAAGGGATGCACCACTTTGCATGTACAGGATTCATCCATTAAAGCCTATGTATGCATTTACAGGCTAACCTTTTGGTGATGTCACCAGAAGAGAAAGAAAAATTATGTTGGTGTGTTTTAATAAAAAGCTTACAAAGCTTTTTATTAAAATACTCTTCACATTAAAAAGATTGCATATGTGAAGAAAAGTATCACTTACACTATCATGTGCTGTTATGCACGGATTAAGTGTGATGGTGTGCTTTAAAACTTTACAGCCATTTTACTGCCTAAAAATTCTTATTAATTTCTGTTGGAGAAGTCTGACCAGCTGTATGAAAATGCCAACAGCTGTCATTGTGATGGGCATAGTTAGATCATGACAAGATACACAGCGTGACCCACTTGTCAGAAATAAATGCAGAATGCAGCTTGGGTACAGCACTTGTTGGAGTGGGGTACAGGTCATTCTAGGACCTAAAATATGCTCTGCCACTCGCCCAACACAATTGTGAAGGATTTAAAAGTAAATTGCTCAAACTTCAATAAGTCATTGTTAGTAAAATTTCACATGAGCTGGGATGTGGGATGAAATGAATAAGCAGTAACAGAAGAAGCATTCAAATAAAAACGTGGCACCTTTAGCATGAGCTGGGATGTGGGATGAAATGAATAAGCAGTAACAGAAGAAGCATTCAAATAAAAACGTGGCACCTTTAGCATGAGCTGGGATGTGGGATGAAATGAATAAGCAGTAAGAGAAGAAGCATTCAAATAAAAACGTGGAACCTTTAGCATGAGCTGGGATGTGGGATGAAATGAATAAGCAGTAAGAGAAGAAGCATTCAAATAAAAACGTGGCCCCTTTAGTTCCATGCTATTCATAAATTCATTCAACATTTTCATAGATTATAGAGAAATGGATTAGCTTTTCACATACCAGTTCTTGCAGTAGTATTGGTACTGTATCAGTAGTGTACCATTTTCCATTAAGTTAACTGTAGACTAAAGAGGTGAAAGTGATTTGTAGAAAAAAGTGTCTCTTGTTAAGTGTAACTAAACATTACGTGAGGTGCTAAAGTGTGCATGCTTGGCTAACAGCCAACGCTGTATTGCACAGGTGGTGAAACACACACAAACACACACGTGCACACACACAGACAGACACACACACACAGACACACACACACACACACACACACACACACACACACACACACACACACACACACACACACACACACACACACAGTACTCCCATGTCTTAAATGACCTTACCTGCACTGTATGCTCCCATAAGGGTATATGAGTGACTGATCACCCTGTTTTACAGCAGTCACTTTTCCCTCTTAGATGAAACTTTTCCCTGTTGAGAAGTCCCTGCCAAGCAAATTGGAAGCCATGGTTGTTTCCGGGGAAGAGCACATGGCTTATTAGCATTAGCCACTGTCCCCAGACTGCCCCATCAACATGTGACTTCCCTTGTGTGACTGCTTTCTGTGCTGAGGTCTCTATGAGGGGGAAACCTCAGTGGTAGAGCAATCTCTGAATTAAAATGGCTTAGTGCAGTATGGATTAGCATTAGCCACTGTCCCCAGGCTGCCCCATCAACATGTGACTTCCCTTGTGCGACTGCTTTCTGTGCTGAGGTCTCTGCGAGGGGGAAACCTCAGTGGTAGAGCAATCTCTGAATTAAAATGGCTTAGTGCAGTATGGATTAGTATTAGCCACTGTCCCCAGACTGCCCCATCAACATGTGACTTCCCTTGTGTGACTGCTTCCTGTGCTGAGGTCTCTATGAGGGGGAAACGTCAGTGGTAGAGCAATCTCTGAATTAAAATGGCTTAGTGCAGTATGGATTAGCATTAGCCACTGTCCCCAGACTGCCCCATCAACATGTGACTTCCCTTGTGCGACTGCTTCCTGTGCTGAGGTCTCTGCGAGGGGGAAACCTCAGTGGTAGAGCAATCTCTGAATTAAAATGGCTTAGTGCAGTATGGATTAGTATTAGCCACTTTCCCCAGACTGCCCCATCAACATGTGACTTCCCTTGTGTGACTGCTTCCTGTGCTGAGGTCTCTATGAGGGGGAAACGTCAGTGGTAGAGCAATCTCTGAATTAAAATGGCTTAGTGCAGTATGGATTAGCATTAGCCACTGTCCCCAGACTGCCCCATCAACATGTGACTTCCCTTGTGCGACTGCTTCCTGTGCTGAGGTCTCTGTGAGGGGGAAACCTCAGTGGTAGAGCAATCTCTGAATTAAAATGGTTTAGTGCAGTATGGATTAGCAACAGCCACTGTCCCCAGGCTGCCCCATCAACATGTGACTTCCCTTGTGCGACTGCTTCCTGTGCTGAGGTCTCTATGAGGGGGAAACCTCAGTGGTAGAGCAATCTCTGCATTAAAATGGCTTAGTGCAGTATGGAAGCCCTCTGAGTTAAGGTTTATACATGCTACTCCTTTCTGAATCCCAATCACATGAACGAATCAGTGCATCTCGTTGCTTTCCAGATGTCAGATAAATGTTTTCACAAAGTAAAGGGTTAGAAAAGATTTATATCTAAGTAAGTACTGCTGCCTGCATTTTCTTTTCTTTTTCTGCTTTTAGGAACAACATGTGGCAGCCATTTGGGGTTCTAAGCAGACATCTACCTCCAGAGGGGCAGCCTGGTGATGTTAGAAAGGGCTTGGCAGAGGAACAAGGGAGGGGGGTAGAACACAAACGCAGCAGTAGTCTAACTGATGATATCATGTCTTTGTGCACTATATGTATACATTCCTGACTACAAGGCATGGTTGGAAGAGGAGGACCACTGAAGCATCTGCCTCAGTTCTAGGTACTTAGCTTGATGTGTCCGACTAAGACATGGTACTAATAAAGTCATGGCCGTGCTGGATTGTGGTTTGCAGGTCCACTGGGTCACTCCCAGTGTTGTTTCTACCATCAAGTAGTACTGAGATGACATTAGCCTACTGTTGCTGTCTTTTACATGCGTATACACATGTTGCTGTCAGCTTCACAACTCTTTTTTGTCATGGATAGTTTTATTGTGACACCACTGCGACAAATGTGTTAACAAGCTACATGTTTTGTTTGTTGGCAGGTTGGAAATTACAAGCGGGCAGTGAAACGCATCGATGATGGGCACAGACTTTGCAATGATCTCATGAACTGCATCCATGAAAGAGCGAAAATCGAAAAGGCATATTCCCAGCAGCTTACAGATTGGTCAAAACGGTGGAGGCAGCTTGTCGAAAAAGGTGTGTTCAGTCCCTAGAAATGATTTGACTATAAGTCTCAGAACCCAGGGGTATTGTCTTGTTACATGTGCAGGGGCTTGGCAAGACACTTCCAGACACAGAACTGATGTTCAGGGTAGGCAAACAATGCCCAAGGAGGTTAAAAACAGGCAGTAATGCAGTATCACTTAAGCTCAGTACACTGTAGGCACTGAATACCTGATATGTCTTAGTAACAATCAGTTTACTTTAGTTATAAAAAAACTCCATATATCCATTCCAGTGTCCAAATAAATGAGCCACGTGGTTGGAAAACATTATTTTCCTATTTCTTACAAGGTTCGCTTGTAAAATATTTTTAGCAGAGCACTGCAGCCAATGCTGGGTACAGTTAGAAGTAGGTGTCACTTGTGCTCCACTTGTACAGTATAAAGTTAGTATGTGCTGTGAAAAGTATGCTTGAGGATAGAAGCTGTTTGCCTATATTTAGGAGAATCCATTCTAAGGGGCGTATTTCACTCTACGACTCTCAGAACCTTTGATGTTTTATGAAAGTCAAAACTGTTTTGTGTTATGTGTCTTTGATGTTCATCGTGTTACACTGCTGCAGTCATCACACTTGGGTTATCCTGCCGTCAGGCGGTCCCGCAGTCGGCCAGAGTTCCAAAGTCTTGGTCCGGCGTCAGTTGCTGTCGCTTCTTCCCTGATGTCAGTGCGCCAGGGGTATATAAGAGGCATCCAACGCCATTTTCTTCAGTCTTTCTTGCCGCGTGGTGCCAGAAGCAGTTCGCAAGTGCTGGTCGGCCGACTCCTGAGATTTTCAAATCGAATTTCAGACCGAAGTCTTCAATAAAGTTAAGTACCCCATTGGGGAACCTTTTCTTGCCTCAGTCCGATGTAAGAAAAAGTTAACAATTGCATTTCTTGTGGGAAGCAAATACCTCATAAGGACTTTCATTCTTATTGTATTCCTTGCCTAGGCCCAGACTACGATGTCACAGGTTGTCGGTTTTGTGCTAGGTTTAACAAACGAACTATTAAACGTCGGTTTGATTTCGTTCGACATTATTTTGGTAGGAAATTTAATTATACCATGCCGTCGGAGCAACCGATGACCAGACTGCATAAAAAATGCAAAGATAAGGACAGGCAGCCGAGACCCAAACCAGACTCCGAGGCCTCTGCTAGGCCAGTCGCCGGTTCTCCGGTTTTCGGTGAGGTGATACGCAGCCCTGACGACCGCTGATTTAGAACCCCAGGCGGTGTCCGATTCCCAGGCGGAGATTGCTAGGCCTCCACAACCTTTACCTTTAGGCCCTTCCGACTCCATGGCTGAAGGAGATTCCGGTGCAGTTGAAACTCCTTCAGTTGCAGAAGGTGTCTTCAGACTGACTACACTCACTATTAAATCCTATGCAAAGCTGAAAACCCCTTTAAAAACAAAGAAGACTGTACAGCAGTCTCCAGTACAAGGCCCCATGCCTAAGAAACAGATGCTTAAGATGGCTGAAGATTTAATTACCCTAATCAGGGGTACCCATCCCTCTCCTGATAAAAGGTCAAGACAGGAGGAGGACTACGCTTCCTCTGACCAGGTTTCAATTTCCTCAGATTCTTCTGAGGAACGGGAATACTCCTTTCCCCCTAATGAAGACTCTGATGCTGAAGAGTCTATTCCTTCAGCATCTCCCCCAAAAGACTACTCTTTTGGGGAAACTTTACATACCATGAGGAAACATTTCCATTGGGAAGGCCAGGATTACTCTGATTCTAAGAAAAGGCTCCGAGAGTTCCTTTTACTACCCCAGCACAGACCACTTGCTATTCCACCCATGTTAGACATTGTGGATGATGTTTATTCCAAATCTAGCCTTAACCCAGATTCACTACCTCCTGCACCAGCCAAACCAGACAGATACTACAGAGTCCCTGACTCACACAAATTCCTAAATAAAAGCCCTGTTGCTGACCCAGAAACCATTTCCCAGGGTCCCAAAGGGGTTAAGGCCTCTATTGCTAAAAATCCTATACCCTCTGAAAGGGATTCTAGAGCACTAGACAGATGGGGAAAGAAAGTATATACCTCAGCTACTCTAGCTATGAGGGCCTTAAATTGCCAGTTTCACATTCTGAAATATCAACAATATCTGATGTCTCAATTAAAACAAAAAATGATCACACATACAGAACAGCCTGATTACAAGGAAATGCAAGATTTGTTGCATGCAGTTGAACAAGTGGGAAAACATACTTTGCAATGTGGATTTGATTCATTGGAAGCTTCTTGTAGAGCAGCAGTGACAGGGTCTGTCATATGTAGGCATTCTTGGTTAAAAGAACAAACTTTACCTGATCATGTTAAAGCAAAGTTATTGGATGCACCTTTACAGCAGGATGTTTTATTTGGTGTAAAAGCAGAAGAAGTTTTAAAGAAAATGGAGAATAAGGCGAAGTCTATGCAGACAGTTAAAGATTTCTTACAGGTACAACCCCCTCGCTTCAGCAGAAATTGGCCAACCAAAAACTGGTCCTTTCCAGCTTCTGCCAGACCACAGAGGGGCAAATACAGATGCCCAAGGGGCAGAGGTCAGTCACAAGGCTCTTACCAGCCTCGACAATGGGGTGCCACAACCCAAAAATGAGGAGAAGACAGGTCTCAAACTATCAGAAGACAGACACAATGACTTACCCCTCAGACTGCCAAGCAAATCCCTCTTGGCAGCTCCCTTGGGAGGAAAACTAGCACTTTTTGCAGACAACTGGCACATCATCACAAAAGACAAATGGGTCCTAAATATTGTATCTCAAGGGTACAGATTCCACTTTCATACTTTACCAAGGATAAAAGGAATGCCAAACCTGCCACCAAATCAATGGGCAGAGGCTCAAAAGCAAATTTCAGCACTCATGGACATGAGAGCCATTCAACAGGTTCCTACACAGGAGCAAGGACAAGGATTTTACTCAAGACTCTTTCTAGTTCCCCGAAAGGACAAAGCCTGGAGACCCATTCTGGACCTCTCAATTCTAAACACATATCTGGAAGTACCCAAATTCAAGATACTAACACTACAGCAACTTCTTCCCATGCTGGGCAAGAAGGCTTGGCTAGTAACGTTGGACCTCAAGGAGGCATACCTGCATGTCCCTATCAGACAAAATTGCAGAAGATACCTCCGATTTATAACAGGTTCAACCCATTACCAATTCTCTGCACTGCCCTTTGGCTTATCTACTGCACCCAGGGTCTTCACAAAATGCCTGGCACCAGTAATTGCATACTGCAGACAAAGAGGAATTCAAATATATCCATACCTGGGTGACTGCCTTATTCAAGCAGAAAACAAGGACATTATTTTAAAGCATCTGACGTTTGTCAAAAACCTATTAAGTTGCCTAGGGTACACAGTAAACGAAAAGAAGTCAAAACTAGTGCCCTCACAAGACATAATATTCCTGGGTGCCAGCTTAAATACAACGGCCCAGATGGCTTATCTCACGCCAGACAAGCAAGGACAACTGACTCGATACTTCAAAATGATGGCAACAAAGACCCAACTCCCTGCAAGAAAAATTCTGCAGGCCTTGGGATTCATGGCATCTTGCATACTACTAATACCATTTGCAAAACTGCATATGAGGAAATTACAATGGTACCTGAAAAGCGTATGGACTCAACACAGCCACAGCTTGGAAACAATAATTCCACTCATTCCCTGCCTTCAACAGAAGTTTCTATGGTGGGCTCAGGCATGTCACCTCAACAAGGGTCAGCCTTTTACCTTACCCACAGCCAGGCAAACTATAACAACAGATGCATCGGATTATGCCTGGAGAGAATACATGGCAGGACAGTGTATTCAGGGCAAATGGTCTGCAGATCAAAGGCATCTACATATCAATCAAAAAGAGATGCTAGCTGTACAAAATGCCCTAACAGCTTTCAAGGGCCTCCTACATCCAGGACAACTCCTAATAAAGACGGACAACACCACAGTGATGTGGTACATAAACAAGCAAGGGGGCACACACTCCTACCCCCTATGCAGACAAGCAATGACCTTGTGGAACACAGCACTGACCTACCAAGTTCAACTACAAGCACAATTCCTGCCAGGAAAGAAAAACACATTGGCAGACGATCTAAGCAGAAACATCATAGATCCTCACGAGTGGAAACTAGATCCACAAGTATTTGCAATGATAACTCAAAAATGGGGGAGCCCAGACATAGATCTGTTTGCTTCCCCCCAAAACTACCAACTACGGAAATTCTGCACAAGGACATACCACACACTAGCTTGGAAAGTGGACGCCCTCTCATTCAGTTGGAAAACATTGACAGTGTATGCCTTTCCTCCACTGCCTCTTCTGGCAAAGGTGCTGCTGAAAGCCAGATTAGAGAGACCACAAATGATACTCATTGCTCCAGCCTGGCCACGCCAACACTGGTATTCAATACTAAGGAACATGGCTCAAGGCCCACCATGGATTTTACCTCCAATTCCTCACCTGCTCACTCAGCAAAACAATCAGATTCTACACAGCCAGCTCAAGACTTTAAATCTGGCTGCATGGCAAATTACCTAAACAACCAGTCAGCACTTCTCTCTAAAGCTGTGATGGATGTCATTCTGGAGGCCAGGAAGCCCAGCACCAGGAAAGCCTATTCAGACAAATGGAAAAGATTCTGCACCTGGAACCAGGCTAAAGGCCAAAATCCCCTTGTCCCAAATATTCCTCAGATTCTTCAATATTTAACTGAGATGTTGCACAAAGGACTTTCCTTTTCATCTGTTAAGATCCAAGTCTCAGCTATTTCAGCTCAATACAACATGGATCCTCCTATATTTTCACATCCATTACTAAGACAGTTCCTCAGAGGGGCTAAGAACATAAGACCGCCCCGGAGAGCACCAACACCAACTTGGGATCTCAACTTTGTTTTGAAAAAACTTGCACTACCGCCCTTTGAACCAGCTTTTACAGCTGATCTACAGTTTCTATCATGGAAAACTGCCCTGCTACTAGCAATAACTTCAGCTAGAAGAGTCTCAGAGCTACAGGCACTAATGGCAGTGGAGCCTTTCATCATTTTTCATCAAGACAGAGTCGCTTTACGAACTAACCCTTCCTTTATGCCAAAGGTGGTATCCAGTGTGGCCCTAAACCAAACCATTCATTTTCCCACCTTTTATCCAAACCCCCAGAACAAAGGGGAAAGGCTCCTACACTCTTTGGACATTCACAGGCAATTACATTACTACTTGGATAAAACTAAGGCTTTCAGAAAATCTGACCAGCTCTTTGTATCCTATGCTGCAGGATCACAAGGAAAGGCTATCTCAAAACAGACCATTTCAAAATGGATAGAACATTGTATCCATTTCTGCTACACACCATGGGAAACCTGTACCTGGTAACATTAGGCCCCATTCCACCCGGGCTACAGCAACATCAACAGCCTTCCTCAGAGGGGTACCAACCAAGGATATTTTGGAGGCTGCAACTTGGAGTTCAGTGCACACCTTCACCAAGCACTATCACTTACCTCTATACTCTAAAACCAGAGCTGGCTTTGCCACTGCAGTTCTGCAGGGCCTACTAGCCTCTCCAAACCCTGTTTAGTTCCACCACCAATCCTTAGCTTTGGGATTCACCCCAAGTGCGATGACTGCAGCAGTGTAACATGATGAACATAGTACAGTTTTGTACCTACCATAAATGTAGATGTTCGAGTGTTCACACTGCTGCAGTCCAGGTTACCCTCCCTCCATCCTCTCTGACCTAGCTGAACTTTTCTATTCCTTTTCTATCCTGTACAACCTTTGTGGTGTATTTGCTTGTAACTGAAGGTATTCCTTTTATTCCTTTTATATGTTTTATTAGCAATATGTATTGCCTACGTACTTGGGGGCACCTGACATCTGGGGCAAGAAAAACTGAAGAAAATGGCGTCGGATGCCTCTTATATACCCCTGGCGCACTGACGTCAGGGAAGAAGCGACAGCAACCAACTCAGGACCAAGACTTTGGAACTCTGGCCAACTGCAGGACTGCCTGACGACAGGATAACCCAAGTGTGATGATTGCAGCAGTGTGAACACTCGAACATCTACATTTATGGTACGTACAAAACTGTACTTTTTACGAATCGTATTTAGGATACAAACAACAAATACAGCATGGTAATGCATAACTTGCTGACAGTCATATCTTGTTTATTTTAGATTATGATGAGAGATATTCTAAGCTGGTAAAGTCTTATATTATGGATACATTTTGAAGGGGGTGGGTGAAAGGATACAGTTATACTAAAAGTAAATATAAATTCTGTAAATGCAAATAAATAAAATGCAATGAATAAAATGCCGGTTACTGAATCTTTATTTCCACACACTGACTTATTAATGGGTTAACAAGATATGCAGTCTGATTAAAATATTAACTTTATCAGACAATTGTCAACCTCAATTTATAAGAACTTACACATTTTTAAATGATTTCATTATGCTTATATGAGCTTTCATAAACAGAATTCTTTAACATGACATGCATAATATGGCATGGTGGTGATGTAACATTTTTATTAGTTAAGTACAGCTCATATTACCCATTAGTTCTGTAGAGTTTACAGTTAAGGTAGTGAGGCCAATTGCAAAACAAAAAAATTATACATTAACAGTTTGTATATGATATTGCCATAAGCTACGTACGAAGGTAATTATAGGTGTTGTGTGAGACTAATGATTAGAATACATAGTATGGGGTATAAGAACATACAAAAGGTGTTTGCATTTGAGCATGTGGTCTGTTTCACTCCCCTGCTTGGCTAGGTCTGTAGAAATGGAGAACACTATATCATCAGGGTAGAATTCTCACCACACATCTACCCATTCATACATAGGCAGCCAAAACTGTAATACTGCCTGTGTGTGATTTTCTTTCCTGTCATACAATCTATCTTTAAATTAATTAAATAATGAGTTAAAATTTCCTGCAAGAATGTCAGACTGTAGTATGTTAGCATCCCCCCACCAAATCTTCAAAAACCCAGCAAAGAAGTTTATGTTGTATTCATTAGGAACATCACAAAAAAAGCTCAAGTGAAGACAAACAGGGACCACGTTTATTATTCCTTCTACACGTAAGCGCTTTCATTCCAAATTCCATTAACCAGGAACTTCATCAGAAATTCAAAATACCTGACTGCCCAGTTAAATACTTAAGTCATGACATTACTTCCTAACACAAATTTAAAAGGAAAATACCATACGTACTTGAACAAAAAGTTAATTAAAAAACTACAATAAAAACGAAAAGAACACGCAAGAGAATGTGCATACGGCAAATGTGATAACAGTAACCCTGACAGTAAAAACTAATGACAGTTTAAAAGACACATAAATATGTGTGTAAATATATGAAAGTTTCATAGTTTCATAGTTTCATAGTTTAGTACTAGGCTATCTGCCCTGGGGCATTTGTAAGCCTAGCCATAGTGATGTGGCTTTTGCCACCCCATGAAATGGTACAAAAATGTACAGAATAAATTTAGAATACTGTGCCTCTGTCTAGTAGTGACACAATGAAGGTCCCCTTATATAATAGAATTAGTTTACAGTGCCCCTGTCTAGCAGTGACACAGATGTGACCCCTGGGGTAAACTTACGATCTCTCATCCACTCATCAAGATTTCTCTTGAAGAGAGTCAGTAAGGGGCTCTGCCTAATATGAACTGGGATCTTGTTCCAAAGCATGGGAAGCCTCTGAGTTATGAATCTATCCCTCCAGCATGTCCTATTCATACTTGTGCCGAGGTTTAAGTCTTTAGCTCTCGTGGTCCTGATGGATTTGGATTTTTTGAGGTGGAGCATGTCCATCAGATCCTGATCGGACATGGCCTTGTACGTCAGGCAGAGATCACCTCTGAGCAGGCGGAATGCTACTGAATAGAGCTGAAGTTTCTTTAGTCTGGCAGAATAAGACATATGTTGGAGACCCTTGATCCTCTTGGTGAAGTACTTTTGTGGTCTCTCCAGCTGTTGCAAATGCCGGGTGAGGTACATACCAAATGGGGCATTGTACTCAATCATGGGTCTGATGAGGGAGGAGTATAGGGGTACAATGGCATCCTTGGATCTGGATCCTTTTATGATGAGGTGTGCAAGGTAGAATGTTTTTCTAACCACTTTGGCAACGTGGGTGTCAAATGAGAGGTCGCTGTCGACTTGGGTCCCTAGGTCTCTGATTACTTTTTCCGTATTCAGTGGGTTGCTGTCTATGTGATAATTTGTGGGTACTTTGTTTTTCCCAAAGGGGATGACTATACATTTTTTGGCATTTAGTTTAAGGCCATGACTCCGGCACCAGTTGTCCGTTTCTGTGAGACCTTTTTGTAGGATGTATGTGTCCGCTGGTGTATCGACTATGGCGCCTAGTTTGCAGTCATCTGCGAACTTTGTCAGCCACAACCCTCCCATGTTTGCTTTAACATCTGAGAAATAAATGCTGAACAAGAGGGGTCCCAGGACAGATCCCTGTGGGACACCACTTGTGACTAGCTTTGAGTCTGACATTGCTCCAGCGATTTTAACTTTATGGGTTCTGTCCTTTAGCCAGTTTACAACCCATCTAGTGACATAAGGGTTTACGTTTAAGCTGTTGAGCTTATCTATGATACCTGAGTGGGGTATTGTGTCGAAGGCCTTAGCCAAGTCCAGGTAGGCTGTATGGACTGCTTTGCCCTCATCAATGGCTCTAGTGACTGTTTCAAAAAAGTCAACCAGGTTCAAAAGGCAGGATCTGCCCTTTACAATGCCGAATTGGGTGGGGTCAAGTGTCTGTAGGTCCTCTATGTCTCTGTTTATGAGTTCCATAATGATTCTTTCCATAGCTTTGCAGACCAGGCTGGTTAAGCTTATGGGGCGGTAGTTCCCAGGGTCTGTAGAGGTACCCCCTTTGTGGAGTGGGACCACTGTTGTTGTACGCCAGTGTTCATGTACATATCCTGTAGTAAGGCTAAGGTTAAATAGCATTTTTATGTGCGGGTTTAGCTCCTCTTGGAGTTCACGTAGCACGCAACCCGGGATACCGTCAGGTCCCATTGATGCTGTGTTTTTAGCTTTGTTGAGGGCGGTTCTCACTTGGACATCTGAGATGACAGGGAGATTACATTCAGCTGGGATAAGTATTTCTTCTTTTGGGGTGAAGGAGGGGAGAAATTTGCACTGAACCTGTCAGCCAGAATGTTGGCAATATCTGTGGGTTCAGTGTATTTTTTGTTGTTGTGCATTAAATATTCAGAAAAAACATATTGTAAAACAATACACAATAATATATTAAAATTACCTGCATAAAAGCAGGTTTATCTGTTTAAAGCTTTCAATTTTAAAATACTGTCAAAGAATATATTTTCATTTAACCCAGGCCAGTGTATTGACTGTAGATGGATCTGCTAGCTCAACTCATTTCTCTCTAGGAGATATGGCCATGTACCCCCTCTTTTGTGCTAATTGCCAGACAATGTTTTCTTAGTATGCCACACTGCTGGGATAGGATTACAGCCTACCCAGTGTACAAATATAAGTAAGTAAACAAGAAGCACCATATAAATGCTAGCTGTTTCACATTCTATACTTAAAGAACAGCCTCAAATTCTCCGCTGGTCTGCCTTTTGTCTTGTTCTCCTTGAGGTGGAAGGAATGCTTGAATTTGTTTTTTGGCCAGGATTGTAAAGGTCTGCAGACTGATTATCTATTATGCACCTATGAACTTATGAACCTATGAGCCTATGGTGTTCTCAGACTGCTTGATCTTTGACAAGAGGCAGTGTTCCTAAAATATGACATCTTTGCTAAAGCTGGACAATACTGATTACTAATCAGCTTGAAAACCAGAGAATTTAAAAGTGAGCTAGCTGTAGCCATGCTTCCATTTACCTTTAGACAAAGGCACAGGAAGTGGTCTTCTCTGCCCTGAGTAAGGAAATGTGATATGTTTTATTTTTAACAGACTGTAGGTTTAATTTCTCTGACTCTTTAGGGTTTCTAATACTATCAAAGGAATGGACCCCATTAAATTAATGTTTATGAAATTAGTATTGTCTCGATATTTGATGTTAGCCAAAAGTGCTCTTCGCAGCACTTGCAATGTGCCCAGAATCAACTCCTTCTGCAGCTCATTCAGAGTTAAATGCATCGGTAGCAGATCCAAAAATTATTTTTTATTAAACCCATTGCTCCTACTACTTTCGGAACCATCTGGGTATCCTTCTTCAACATTACCCTTGTTTCTGCCTGCAAATTATGGTATTTTATGACTTTGTGTCTCTGTGTACATAAGACACTGTAATCACTATGTGTGGCAATTTCAGTTATCAATGCTGCTTTTGTCTTCTTTACATGGACTACTATATCTGGTTTTCTCCTATCTATTTCTGAACTGTTGGCAATGGATGATCCCGTGCGATATAAACTTCATCATTCTCTATTAATACTTTGAGGATCATGTTTCCAATGCTTCTCGCTACGTTAATATTGTAAAGTTCACACAATCCCCAATGCAACACTCATGTCACATTATTATTATGCCTTTCAGTATACAGTCCTTCTGCCATTAGTATGTCACAACTAGCTACAAGATGTGCAACTGTTTCCAGTTCGGTTTTACAGAACATGCATTCGTCTGTTTCTCCCACATGCTCAATGGACTTTGAAAACCAGTGTGTACATAGTCCACTGTCCTGGGCCCAATGCTAACCTTTCATCTTTTGGTTTAACTCTCCTTAACTAGTCCTGTTTGAGATCCTAATTGACATGAAGTTGTTCCAGGACTCTTCTGTACTTGTAACAAATTTATTTCCACATTTCTTGCCTTCTCATCTGATCCTTCTCCTTATAGTCTTTCTTTTGTTTTTTGCACATTTGGTTGCTGCCTGATTTTTGTCTACTTCTGGTTTGGTTTCCATTCCTGTTTGATGCTGATATGCTTCTGCTAAACTTTGCAAGGAAGTCATCTTAAACTTGTTCTCTTCATGTTTCAAATCTTGCACTATGTTTCGATCTGATGAGGTCAGCAGATATGTATGCTGTCTTATGATTGCAGATCTATGCCTGTAATCAATTTGAAGAGGCCCATATCTCCTACAGAATGAGGAATATATAATCTTGATATACACTGATTTTTATATGTCATTTGAAAAGCATGAAGCATTTTTCTTGTTTTACTGCCCAAGTGATCCACTACTTTTTGGAGCCATCACTCACCCCAGAACTGTAAGCTAGAACTGGAGGAGCAAATTGGTTTGTAGCTTGGAATTTGTTCCTAGATGTTAGAGCTGTTTTTAGTATTAATTTTAGTCTTCCAAAATATTCTGTACTGAGCTTTGTTCATGTGTTCATGCTTTATTGTCAATCCTTCATCAGTTTCCAAATATTTATACACTCCCTCCTGGTTGAGCTACTTTATATCACATTCCTGTCCCAGACTGATATTTTCTTTGTCCTGTAGCTTTCCTACTTTAAATGTTATTTTGCACATTTATCAAGACCAAATGACATTCTTATATCATCTGAGAAAGTTTTGACCTCTTTGAGTTGTGCTTTCAGTTCCTCATCTGATGAACTATACAGTTTTTAATCATCGACAAAGAGAAGTTGAGAGGTCTTTACACTTTGTTGCTTTCTGGGAGCCAAATTATAGTCATGACCTAATCTGTTAAGTAGACAGCTTAATGAGTTAAGGGCAAGACAAAAGAGCAGTGGTGATGAAGGGTCAATCCATCTCTCAATTTTTTATCCCTGTGATTTTATTTATTTTATTTATTTATTTAAATTTGTTGACCTGGAGTGTCCGACTGGACGTAGGTCCATTTTCAGCAGAGGCCCGGGGAGAAAAGCTCCACAGTTAAAATAAACAGACAGTACTTACATTGGATTACATAGCGATTAACAATTTAACATAGCAATTACTTACAACATATTTACAGATGAAGAACATAGTACATCAGTAGACAACTAGAATCTTTATCTGTGATGTACATAACAGACATTAACAAATGTTACAATGAGAAGTTCCTGCTGTATAATAAGTACTAGGCTTATGAGCATCTGAGCTTGCTATAATCAAGGTAGTTAGTGGAGTGGAAAGAAAGGTAGTGGTTGGATGGGGTGGGTGATATTAGAGTGGGAGTTGCAAGGACATAGTCAGCATGTTTTTTGGTGCGCTTTTAGTAACGTTTTGAAGTGGGTGCATGATGGTACAGAGGTAATTGTGGGTGGAAGGGAGTTCCATAATTTGGCTATGGTGCAAGAGAATAGTGCTTCACCAGCAGAGTTATTGGCTTTAGTGATCTGCAAGTGATTTTTGTTGCTGGATCTTAGTGGTCTGGTGGTGCGATAGGGTTGGAGTAGATTCTGGAGGGATGGGACATTTAGTGGATGATTTACTAGTTTGTGGGTGAGTGAGAGTTGATACCATTGAAGGAGGTGAGGGAGTTCAAGCCAGCCCAGTTCAGCAAGTGAGAGACAGTGGTGACTACGGTAGGATGCCCCTGTGGCGAATTTGGTGATTTTGTTGTAGCAGGTGATAATAATTTGTCCTTTATTATGGCTTAGCTGCAAAGTGGTTTGCCACTGTTTCATCGCCACTGTAATGTAATTTATCATTGTAGGGTATATCTTACATATCTGTAAGCACTCCTTTATTCATGAATGTGGGATGCTGTCAAATGCATTTTTGTAGTCTATGCATGCCATACTTAGATGTTTCCCCGTTTTGCAGTTCTCCATTCTTACTTTATTTAACAACAGATGATCCTTCGTTCCATCCGACTTTCTTTTGTTAGCCTTTTGTTATATTGCCATGATTGAGTTTTCTTCTAAATGACTATAAACTCTGTTGGGATGAATTCCAGTGTATAGTATATACATTGCTGGAAGGAAAGTTATTAGTCTATATTTTTTAGGATATCTTACAAGTTCACTCTTAAGTAGGAGTAGCATTTTTCCTTTTGTTACACCAGATATGTGTATTTTTTTGAGTGTATATAAGTATTTCTTATTCAGGGTTAAATCTTAAATCTTCTACCCATTCAGCAACTTTGTTATGTTCCACAGGATCTTCATAGATATTTCTTCAAAATGTATCTATTTCTTCTTTTTTTAGTGGTAATTCTGTTCTCTATAAAACACTTTTGGATCATCAATGCATTGCTTGTTCTGTACTTTTCCTGTATATTTATCTGCATGTCTTCTAAATTTTTCTGCCTGTGCTCATATCTTTAGTTTATTTTTTGCCATAGCGTATGATAAACCCTGGTCTGTTCTAATACTGAGCGTTCCTTTTATCACATTCAGCTTTCTAAGTATATTTTTATGTGTTCCCTCTTCTATACTCTTCTAACAGTGACCGTTCTTCTCTTGATTGCCTTATTGTTTTCTCTCTTGGATACTTCAGTGATGACATTTGGTTTTCTCCTTTCCTTTCCCTCCCTGCCCTGTAATTTTATGATAAGACTTTATCTGTTATTAATTTAGCTGCACAGTAATATATCCTGTTTACTTCTGTTATGTCACATGAATTTCTGTTAATAGTCTTGAGTATTGTGTTCATTTGATTTATCAGACTTCTAACATTTTGGGTCTTATTGACTTTCTGTAATCTGTTTCTTTCATTCGTTGATTTTAATATGGCTGTCTATCTCTAGTAAACCAGGCAACTCTTCCCTTAAATCATTTTCTTCTAAGCTTGGGGCACAATCTTTGTTCTTGATTTTCCTGTGCACATTCTACAGAAAGTTCCAGAACATCTTTCTGTGACATATTATTTTCAGCTGCATCCTGCGTCATCCTTTGCTCTTTCATGTGGGAGCTCACTGGCCTATCACTCCACAACATTGACTGCATCATTTCCTGTTTCTTCCCTTGCTGTGGAACTCCATCTGAACTTTTGAACTGTTTTCCTGCTGAAGGGTCCAAAGTATTTTCATGTGGCAACTGATCAGTTGCTTCCCATTCCATCTGTTTTTCCTTAATTTGGGACTCACTGTTCTGTCATGCTTTGACTTCACCAGATTTTTATTTTCTATACTAAATCCGTCACTTCACAGGTAATTCATAAATGCAGTTTCTGTTTCTTTAACTTTTGTATTACTAGTTCTCTTTTCTACTTTTCCCCTTTGTTTTCTTATTTTTTGTATTGTAAAATGTTCCATATCTGGGAGCATTTGCCTGTATTTCTGTTCAAATATCTTTGGTGCAGCTTTTTTGTATTGATTTGTTTTGCTTTATCCTTTGCAAAATATTGCACTTTATTAAATCTCTTTTTCTTTCCCGTGCCTATATTTCTTCCTCCGCTGTCTCCCCCTCCACCTCTTTCTCCTTATTTTGAAGACTCGTTCCATCATGCTGTCACATGACCCGTGTTAGAAGTTCTATACTAAATCCTTCACTTCACAGGTATTCCCTAACTTCAGCTTCTGTTTGTTTAACTTATACTTTACTAATCCTCCATTCTATGTTCCTCCTTTGTGATCTTATTTTTGTATTGTGAAATTTTCCATATCTGGGTACATTTGTGAATATTTCTCTTCAAATATTTTTGGAATTCGTTTTTGTTATTGATTAGTTTGGTTTTCTCCTTGGCATAAATATTACATCATATCAGCTCTCTCTTTCTTTCCAATGTCTATGTTTCTTTTTTATACCTTTCAAAAATCGCATGGTTTTGTTGTTTATATTTTTGCTCTTTCTCGGTCACTTCTTTTTCCAAATGGCTTAAGGTTTATTGGTCTGTATAATGTTTTTCATGAATCTGTTATATTAATGAACACAAATTTGCATTTGAAGCTTTTGACAGTTTTTCTTATGCAAGTATTTTTCTTTTTTCTAATTTCTCTCTTAGTCTTTTAAAATATGTTCCATATGGAAATTGTGGGCTTCTTGCATAATAATAACAACACATAAATTCTTTATTATCCTGTGTAGTCCACTCTATCATGTTTATGGCTCTTTTGTGGCCTGTTAGTTTTTGTGTTTTTTGTGGACTACTGTTGTTTCCTTCTACAACAGGAGGGCCATCCTTGCCCTGAGCTTGGCCTAACCCCATTGTAGGAATGTTTCCATGTCTTGAGGGTTCTAAACTGTCATTTTTTCAAGTCCTGGCATCAGTCTGCTTACCAGAATGTAGCACTTATTTATTCTGGGACCTGTGTACCCAGTTGTCTTTTTTATTTTAACTTACTTCTGTCCGTGATATATGCTATATAAAATGCAATCTATATATCAGTGCTGTCTTTGTGAGTTTTGTAAAAAAAAAAAAAAAAAAAAAAAAAAGGCAGTGGCGGTCAGATGCTAATGAGTTCAGAGTCACAGCACAGAGAGCATACTGCTCGGACCTTAGCATTAGGCCATGAAATCCTGAAGCAAAATAAGCCTCCCAGATTAACAGGCTGGACAGTTTGTAAGTGCATTTCAACTGTTTACTTTTCTGTTATCTGTTCTGTGTATGCTGTGTAACAACAGGTTTATTAGACCCCATAGAGGATCCCAAATTATGATTCTAGGGACATTAGAAAGCCTTTGTAGGGTTCCAAAAAACATAACTGTATGTTTGCTAGACTTAATAGCCAGTTCATTAGTAAGTATCTTGTCCAGACAAGAGCAAAATGTTTGAGTTCCACCCGAAATGTTTTATCAAGGAGGTTAAAGGAGGCTGGTCCTACTAATGGTGTATTATCAGCACACAGTGTGAGATCAAACTTTGATAATCAAGCACGCTGAGTAAGTTGATGTGACAAAGATCCTTTTTTGCCATTTTTTTTGTATCATGTTTTGCCAGCTCTACATTACTCTTTAATCCAGGAAGATTCCTGTTAGCATTATGGTTGCCATCTGCTGGATATTTTTCTCACTTGTCAAGAGTTTATGAAAATGATCAAGAAATCATGAAATTTCACTTTGTTATGTGCAAATCAGATATCATGAGCCTTTCTTACGTATTTCTGAATGGAAATCTTTCCAACTGTTTATTTAACTTGTACCTTTGGACATACAGACAGTTTTTTCTATCAGCAAATACTTTTTGGCTCCAAACTACTAGATGCTAAAGTAATTAATTTACAGATTTTATGGTCTATATCAACAGTAGAAATATACAGCATTAGATAACATTCGTTTTACTTTTTAGAGTAGTAGAAAATGTATTTCAGGTCTGAATTTTTGATTGTTTGTTTTCTATAATAGAGGCACATTCATTTTGATGCCAGAGTAACAATGTAGTTATGAATAAGAACTGCATTCAGGGGGGGAAATGTTGTCTAGAACAGAGTTTTTACTTTATGTTCTTGTCCTTTTGATTTTATAAATTTTACACATATTTATTCTGACACACTTACGTGGCACAACAGTTTCAAGATGAGCACACCACTTTATAACATAGTTTCATAGTTTCATAGTTTCATAGTAGTGTACTAGGCTATCTGCCCTGGGGCATTTACAAGCCTAGCCAACAATGATGTGGCTTACGCCACCCCGTATTATATAGTTGCGCCTCTCTAGTAGTGACACATGTGGGACCCCATTATTTAGTAAACTATACCTCTGTCTAGTAGTGACACTGAGGTGACTCCCAGGGTAAACTTACGATCTCCCATCCATGCATCGAGATTTTTCTTGAACAGTGCCAATGAAGGGCTCTGTCTCACATGAACTGGGATTTTGTTCCAGAGTACGGGTAACCTCTGTGTTATGAATCTATCCCTCCAGCATGTTTTATTCATATTTGTGCAGAGGTTGAAATCTTTAGCTCGCGTGGTTCTGGTGGATCTGGATTTTTTGAGATGGAGCATGTCCATCAGTTCTTGGTTGGACATGGCCCTATATGTTAGGCACAAATCACCTCTGAGCAGGCGGTATGCTACTGAATAGAGCTGGAGTTTCTTTAATCTAGCTGGATAAGGCACATGTTTGAGACCCATGATCCTCTTGGTGAGGTACTTCTGGGGTCTTTCCAGTTGTTGCATGTGTTACTCCTGAATTACATACATAATGCTAATAATTACTCCCAATTTACCCTCAGTCATTCATCTTATGGTAACACCCATAATTACTCCCAAACTACCCTCACTCATTTATCTTACAGTAACACCCAGACTTACTCCCAAATTAGATAAACACAAAAGCCAGAAGAAGTAGCTGAACTGAACCCACTCAAAGTATTGCAGGCTGCAAATCACCACACACTTCTAGAATGCAGAATCCACTTTATTAACTTCAGACAAAAAAATCCAAGGATGAGCGCTTTCGTCCAGAAAGATCTAGACTTCATCAGACAATTTACCCCACATAGTTACTACCTTCTTATACAGTACAAACAGAAAGTTCCACCCAGTTATAAACTAATCAATTATGTCATTAAAAGCACAATATTTACAGTCACTGAATTTAAAAAGCAGACAAACTATACAAACTGAAAAAGTTCATGGAACACACCACCCTAAAAACACACTATATATAAACACTGCTTCATAAAAATGACAATTTACAATAAATATTTAAATATGTTGAATGTGTTAAAACAATAAATATGTGTGATAAATACTAAAAACTAGATATAGTAGAAAATGTTAAGAGAAATAAATACAGTTAACATAAATACTGAACATGTGATATTAAAATGTTAAAATGCATAATGGAGAAATATATATATATATATATATATATATATATATATATATATATATATAATATATATACACACACACAATTTATCTTTCTAGTGCCTTTAGTTTTAAAATTGGGCTAATTGAAATATGCTCATTCAGGCCTGGCCAGTTCCCTGCATTCAAACGTAATTGCCAGTATAATTCTTTTTTCTCAAGTAATAGTGACCACGCACCACCTCTCATGTTGGTACTGATATTGTCTATAATAAAAAAATGGAACTTATGGTCCTTATACTCCAAAACATGTTTGCTACGAGAATTTGTTTATTTTTTATTCCTTATGTCATATAGGTGTTCGTATATGCGATTTTTTAACTTTCTATCAGTCTTGCCTATGTAAAAGCAAGAACAGGTGGTACACATGGCACAGTAAATCACTTTCTCCAAATTACAGTTGTATTTCTGATTGATTCTGATTTCAATATTATTAATGTCAAAAATATTGCCTTCTTTAATGTAACTGCAGTAGTTACATCTGCCACATTTGTTCATAGAACCTGACCTGTGGTTTGGGTAAGAGTTACTACTCTCAGATATGTTTTTCATATTCTTGCCTTTCCTATATACTATAATAGGTTGCGGTCCTATTAGTGGTCTGATGTTCTTGTCGTGTCTCAAAATAGACCAGTGTTTTGTTAAGATGTTTCTTACTATGTAACTATCTTGAGTGAATACAGTGATGAAAGAAGTCTTGTAATCATTCTTACTTGCAACATTGTCAGTTTCTTGATTACTGGTGAAAGGCCCACTGTCAGTCATACTACAAGAAAGTAAAGGTACATAAACCCCACGCTCTCTCTTGTTAATCACCTCAATCATTATATCACTAACGAACTTACAAGGATAGCCTCTTTTCTGAAACATATTTTTCAAGTTGTCACATTCATGTAAACATTCATCAGTACCAGATACCATACGAGCTGCACGCACGGACTGCCCCTTAACTATTGCTTTCTTTGGTGTGACTGGGTGTGCTAGAAAAATGCAGTAGTGAGTTCGAATATGTGCTTTTCCTAAAGATTTTTGAAACAAACCTCTTATTTTCATAATCCTTTTCCAGAAAGACGTCTAAAAAGGAAATTTTGTCAAGGTCTCTGGTATAGGTAAACTTTAGAAATGCTGTGGTGGTTCCAATATAGTTTATAAAATCATCAGTAGCATCAACAGGTCCATCCCACAGAACAAACATATCATCCAAAAACCTGGTGTAAAATTTGATGTGCTCAAAATAACATGAAGAAAAAAGACATTTCTTTTCCCATTGCCGAACTACAATATTTGTATATAAACCACCACATGTATACCCCATAGCCACCTCTTCTTGCTGTAAGTACATTTCTTTGTTAAACAAAATGAAATTGTTTTTAAGGACAATTTCCATCAGTTGTGAAAAGACCAAGGTCTGGAAGTGTGAGATATCTTTTTCATATAAGAAATCTGTAAACGACTCCAAACCAATTGTGTGAGGTATGACTGAATAAAGGTCTTTAATATCAATAGTAATAAAAACAAAAGTGTCCTTGAAAGGTATCTCATCCCTAGCTGTAAGAAGCTCCATGAATCCTTGCAGATATGTGTCTCACTCAATATGTATTCTTTTAACTTATTGTCCAGATATCTTGCAAGGGGGTGAGTAATGGACCCCTTGGAGTCTACTATGGGTCGCATGGGTGGTTGGCTAAGATTTTTTATGCAATTTTGGTTGCCCAAACATGACTGATATTTTAGGGTAGGGAACAGAGTGAAAATTAAGCACATCAATAGAAATTGAACCCTCTATAAATAAATCTTGGAGTTCATTCCTTATATGCTGATAAGAAGTGTTCAGTTCATTAATGGATGACCTTAAATATGCTTTTCCTTCTAGAATACAAAACATTTTCTTGTTATAGTCCTCATAGTCCATCAAGACAACACCACCACCTTTATCAGGTTTCATAATTCTAACTTTTTGTGAAAAGATTTTTATTTCATCCATTACCTTTCTCTCATTCATGTCAGAGTTCCTACAGGAAAGCTTAGAGTTACATATATCTAACTCACACATATTCTCAAAAAGTTGGACAATGGGATGAAGTGGGGGGTTGTATGTACTAGAGATGGCTAAAGGGTTGACAAAGGAACCAGGTGCAGAGTTTTTAAAAAGAATGTTCAAGTTTAGCTTACGTGTATACATTCTTAAATCCATAAGAGTATTAGAAACATTTAGGGGTTGTGGGGGTACAAAGGTGAATCCTTTGGCAAATAAATCACAGTGTTCAGAATTAACAGCAATACTGGAAAAATTGTATACATTAAAGTCACCTAAAGTGTTGGTAACTCTGTGGCAGGGTGGGAGTAAATGGTCCATATCATCACCTAAATTGTTTGGTGGTGAATGCAACAAGTTAATTAAAGTCACATTTACATCCTGTTGTTCCAGAACTGGTACCTCTTCCCCCCTCTGTTCACCATCCCTCCCCTGTTCCAATGGTTGTTCCTGTTCATCAGGGCCATATCCCAATTGTTGTTCCCCTGGGGACCTTTGTTCCTCAGATGCTCTGAGCGTCTCAGGGGGGGAAACTCTTCTGTGTCAAAAAAAACCTGACCAGCGTTACTCCCAAATTACCATCAGTCATTCATCTTACAGTAACACGCATAATTTCTCCCCAATTATCCTCACGCATTCATCTTACAGTAACACCCAGACTTACTCCCAAATTACCCTCACTCATTCATCTTATGGTACCACCCTTGTCAGCAGTTTCTCCCTATGTAGCCCACTTCCTCAGTCCCTCACCAGTGTCACTCCCACATTTAGTGCATGCCTTATCTCTCCCTCTATAAATAAACTTCACATTCATAAAAGTTTCAGTTCAAACTTATACCATCGACTCACAAACATCATCTCTCGCTATATATACACCAAACCCGCTATGACCATACTCAACCCATGCTAAACCAAAATGTTATCAATCACTACAGTTCAACCAAAATGTTATCAATCACTACAGTTCAACCAAAATGTTATCAATCACTACAGTTCATCCAAAATGTTATCAATCACTACAGTTCAACCAAAATGTTATCAATCACTACAATTCAACCAAAATGTTATCAATCACTACAGTTCAACCAAAATGTTATCAGTCACTACAGTTCAACCAAAATGTTATCAATCACTACAGTTCAACCAAAATGTTATCAATCACTACAGTTCAACCAAATGTTATCAATCACTACAGTTCAACCAAAATGTTATCAATCACTACAGTTAACCAAATGTTATCAATCACTACAGTTCAACCAAATGTTATCAATCACTACAGTTTAACCAAAATGTTATCAATCACTACAGTTCAACCAAAATGTTATCAATCACTACAGTTCAACCAAATGTTATCAATCACTACAGTTCAACCAAAATGTTATCAGTCACTACAGTTCAACCAAATGTTATCAATCACTACAGTTCAACCAAATGTTATCAATCACTACAGTTCAACCAAAATGTTATCAATCACTACAGTTCAACCAAAATGTTATCAGTCACTACAGTTCAACCAAAATGTTATCAATCACTACAGTTCATCATAGTAGAACAAAGCATTGCGCAAACCAGCCAGCCTTGTGCCACACTCACTGCACCTGTTCAGTAGAGCTACATGATCAGTACAAATGATGCATAGCCTGTGCAGGTGTGATTATCCATACCTGTAAATGTGTTAATATATTACTGCTTTTATTAATGTTAACAGACTGCATCTGCCAATTGCATGGATTATGTATTTTAACTTATACTAATGCAGAAGTACTGTATTAGTTGTATTTTCCCCTGGCATAGCTCATGGCTGAAAAGGGTCCTTTGTTCCAACCTTACTAAACTGGTTATTCATTTTAGAAAGATATAAATATATCGGTATAATAAAAATGAAAAATCTAGAACCAGCTTGATGGCACAGAGGCAGAGGCAGAGTGTCCACCTTTAGCACTGGTGATCTGGGAGCAGAAGTGGATTTGAACCGCTGGTAGGGCTGGCCGGGGAAGAAAAGGATGAAGTGTTAGGCAGTTAGTTTTCTCATTGTGGAAGGGATGGTTTAGGGGACCTGATGCTTGGTGGAGACCAAGAGACTCACAGATCATCTCAGGTTACAATGGGGGGATGGTTGTAGTGACCAGCCGCACTTACAATGGCTCATGTCTCTAAGCTTACAACTCGCCATTGAATCACTTGCATTCTGGGGTTGATGCTGAGGTACTGGAGGTCGACCTTCCAAGGAGGTGGGAAACCCACCTGACTAAAGTTCACATCTGGAAGTACCTATTTAGGAAGGCACAATGAGAGCATCTGGGTTGGGCAAGCATGGAAGCCAGATTGGCAGTTCGAGGCTGCGCAGAGGTCAGATGGGAGCACAAAAAAATTTAATAATCTAGAAGATAGTTTACATGCACTGTCTGCCTGTCACTTTATACATGGTTGATAAATTCACTTAAGAGATGCTGCAGTCATGATAGACAAATATGGGAATATGTAACACATAATATTTAAAATGGAGCCAGAAGTTGATTGTGTGCTCAGATTTATTTTCCTTTTCCTAAAAAGGCAACCCCAGGTCGCATTGTCATAGTTGGGAGGGGGGAGGGGGAAGTAGATGACCAGTCTTTATTTCCCATTTCAACCACAAGGCTTAGTAGTATGTGTCAGTACCATTTGTGTTCTGCTGGAAGCATCCCTAAATGGAGATAGCATTTCCCTGCACAATGCTGAAATGGTTTGGCTGCATGGACAGATCCTGCACACTGCTGAAATGGTTTGGCTGCATGGACAGATCCTGCACAATGCTGAAATGGTTTGGCTGTGTGGACAGATCCTGCACACTGCTGAAATGGTTTGGCTGCATGGACAGATCCTGCACAATGCTGAAATGGTTTGGCTGTGTGGACAGATCCTGCACACTGCTGAAATGGTTTGGCTGCATGGACAGATCCTGCACAATGCTAAAATGGTTTGGCTGCATGGACAGATCCTGCACAATGCTAAAATGGTTTGGCTGTGTGGACAGATCCTGCACAATGCTGAAATGGTTTGGCTGCTTAGACAGATCCTGCACAATGCTAAAATGGTTCGGCTATGTGGACAGATCCTGCACAATGCTAAAATGGTTCGGCTATGTGGACAGATCCTGCACAATGCTGAAATGGATTGGCTGCATGGACAGGTCCTGCACAATGCTAAAATGCTTTGGCTGTGTAGACAGATCCTGCACAATGCTGAAATGGTTTGGCTGCATGGACATGTCCTGCACAATGCTGAAATGGTTGGGCTGCATGGACGGATTCTGCACAATGCTGAACTGGTTTGGCTGCATGGACAGATCCTGCACAGTGTTAAAATGGTTTGGGTGCATAGACAGATCCTGCATAATTCTGAAATGGTTTGGCTGCTTAGACAGATCCTGCAGAATGCTGAAATGGTTTGGCTGTGTGGACAGATCCTGCACAATGCTGAAATGGTTTGGCTGTGTGGACAGATCCTGCACAATGCTGAAATGGTTTGGCTGTGTGGACAGATCCTGCACAATCCTGAAATGGTTTGGCTGCGTGGACAGATCCTGCACAATGCTGAAATGGTTTGGCTGTGTGGACAGATCCTGCACAATGCTGAAATGATGAGTGAACAGGCATATCTTATTCTGTCTGTCCTATAACCTGTCTTTAGTTGTGCCTTTTTTTCCCATCCCTGTCTCATCCTTGCAATACTTGGATTTCCTTTCTCCTTACTAACTTAGACTGTAAATGTTTTTTAAACACTTCTGTCATTGTTTTGTTTCAGAACTAGGCCTGCCCCATTTTTAATTCGCTGTACCTTAATCTCAGTAGAGCCTTGTTCTCTAATGTCATTAACAATTCTGTTTGTCAGTAATTACGTTTCTTTTTGCTACAATGCAATTTAATTCCAACTGTTCACAATGCTACTTTACAGCTATTTGTTTTCTCTGATGCAGTACAGTGTCAGCTCCTTCAATTGGCAGTATTCACTTGTTAATAACCTTCCTTAATATGTACTGCTTTTGTTATTATATTTGTTCTCATTACACCTTGCAACAGGCAGAGCCTACAATTTGTCATATTTATTAGCACTCCATCCTGGTAAACAAAGTAAATTAATAAAATAAGTAAATGTTCCCAAGCTGAGATGTCTATCATTAATTCCAAGTGAGTTCTCTCTGTCTTAGCACTGACTGTTTGACTAAACTGCTTGCTCCAGAATATATTTCCTAGTGTGCACACACTTATCCTGTCATTATATTGTTTATAATCATTTACAGTGGAATTATCTGTTGCATTTCCCTCAGACTTGCTCTAACAGCCAATTTCTGATGTTTTTCTAGGTCCACAGTATGGTACTCTGGAGAGGGCATGGCTGGGTATTATGACAGAGGCTGATAAAATCAGCGAACTTCATCAAGACGTTCGGAATAGCCTTGTGAATGAAGACTTTGAAAAAGTGAAGAACTGGCAGAAGGATGCCTATCACAAGCAGATAATGGGGGGATTCAAAGAAACCAAGGAAGCAGAAGATGGATTTAGAAAAGCACAGAAACCATGGGCCAAAAAACTAAAGGAGGTAAAGTACTTGTGAGCAGGGAGGGCAGAGCAGCATGTTCAGACATGGAGTTTGAACCTCACCTGACTCTCCTTCAGCTCTGTTACTGCGTTATTATTTCAAGATTTTGGGGGCACACGATGTGCCTCTACCGAGGCTCACTTGTCATTCCGGGGCCAGGATGCGACTCTACTGAGGCTCACATGTCATTCCAGGGGCACATGATGAGATTCTACTGAGGCTCACTTGTCATTCCAGGGGCACACGATGAGATTCTACTGAGGCTCACATGTCATTCCAGGGGCACACGATGAGATTCTACTGAGGCTCACATGTCATTCCAGGGGCACAGGATAAGATTCTACTGAGGCTCACTTGTCATTCCAGGGGCACACGATGAGATTCTACTGAGGCTCACTTGTCATTCCAGGGGCACACGATGAGATTCTACTGAGGCTCACATGTCATTCCAGGGGCACACGATGAGATTCTACTGAGGCTCACATGTCATTCCAGGGGCACACGATGAGATTCTACTGAGGCTCACTTGTCATTCCAGGGGCACATGATGAGATTCTACTGAGGCTCACATGTCATTCCAGGGGCACACGATGAGATTCTACTGAGGCTCACATGTCATTCCAGGGGCACATGATGAGATTCTACTGAGGCTCACTTGTCATTCAAGGGGCACACGATGAGATTCTACTGAGGCTCACATGTCATTCCAGGGGCACACAATGAGATTCTACTGAGGCTCACATGTCATTCCAGGGGCACACGATGAGATTCTACTGAGGCTCACTTGTCATTCCAGGGGCACACGATGAGATTCTACTGAGGCTCACATGTCATTCCAGGGGCACACGATGAGATTCTACTGAGGCTCACATGTCATTCCAGGGGCACAGGATGAGATTCTGCTGAGGCTCACTTGTCATTCCTGGGCCAGGATGCAACTCTACCGAGGCTCACTTGTCATTCCAGGGGCACACGATGAGATTCTACTGAGGCTCACTTGTCATTCCAGGGGCACACGATGAGATTCTACTGAGGCTCACATGTCATTCCAGGGGCACACGATGAGATTCTACTGAGGCTCACATGTCATTCCAGGGGCACAGGATAAGATTCTACTGAGGCTCACTTGTCATTCCAGGGGCACACGATGAGATTCTACTGAGGCTCACTTGTCATTCCAGGGGCACACGATGAGATTCTACTGAGGCTCACATGTCATTCCAGGGGCACACGATGAGATTCTACTGAGGCTCACATGTCATTCCAGGGGCACACGATGAGATTCTACTGAGGCTCACTTGTCATTCCAGGGGCACATGATGAGATTCTACTGAGGCTCACATGTCATTCCAGGGGCACACGATGAGATTCTACTGAGGCTCACATGTCATTCCAGGGGCACATGATGAGATTCTACTGAGGCTCACTTGTCATCCAAGGGGCACACGATGAGATTCTACTGAGGCTCACATGTCATTCCAGGGGTACACAATGAGATTCTACTGAGGCTCACATGTCATTCCAGGGGCACACGATGAGATTCTACTGAGGCTCACTTGTCATTCCAGGGGCACACGATGAGATTCTACTGAGGCTCACATGTCATTCCAGGGGCACACGATGAGATTCTACTGAGGCTCACATGTCATTCCAGGGGCACAGGATGAGATTCTGCTGAGGCTCACTTGTCATTCCTGGGCCAGGATGCAACTCTACCGAGGCTCACTTGTCATTCCAGGGGCACACGATGAGATTCTACTGAGGCTCACTTGTCATTCCAGGGGCACACGATGAGATTCTACTGAGGCTCACATGTCATTCCAGGGGCACACGATGAGATTCTACTGAGGCTCACATGTCATTCCAGGGGCACACGATGAGATTCTACTGAGGCTCACATGTCATTCCAGGGGCACACGATGAGATTCTACTGAGGCTCACATGTCATTCCAGGGGCACAGGATGAGATTGTACTGAGGCTCACTTGTCATTCCAGGGGCACACGATGAGATTCTACTGAGGCTCACATGTCATTCCAGGGGCACACGATGAGATTCTACTGAGGCTCACATGTCATTCCAGGGGCACACGATGAGATTCTACTGAGGCTCACATGTCATTCCAGGGGCACACAATGAGATTCTACTGAGGCTCACATGTCATTCCAGGGGCACACGATGAGATTCTACTGAGGCTCACATGTCATTCCAGGGGCACATGATGAGATTCTACTGAGGCTCACTTGTCATTCCAGGGGCACACGATGAGATTCTGCTGAGGCTCACTTGTCATTCCATACTCGGTAGTTTACAGAGGGCTTATCTTTTGCATCATCTGAAGAAGAATGAAATGCAGAGTGGCTGTAAGTGATGGTGTTTTTAGAATTACTGTCTGACTCGAACTGCTGCCTCTTACAAACGCTAAGTCCCCCTCGCCAAATAATTTCTTAGTCTGGAGATGACATTTTCAGCTGGCTAATAATTTTTATTCAAAACACAGAGTCTGATTCTAAAGTATCTGCTCTCGGTGTAAGTGGCCACTTATACTGAGAGCAGATCCTTTAGAATCCATTTCCTGGTGTTAGCCTGTTTATGGACAGGCCTTACACTCAGTAGAATCTCATCGTGTGCCCCTGGAATGACATGTGAGCCTCAGTAGAATCTCATCGTGTGCCAGGCATCTCTGATCAGTACTAGCAAAAAATTACGATCCCTCATAAAATCCTCCAAGGCCAGCTTCGAGAGAAAAATTGCACAGGACACCAAAGACAATCATAAGGCTTTTTTCAGTTATGTTAGAAACCTGGGATGCAACTCCCAGACTTGTTCTGAGTTGATTCTAAACGACAAAAAATACAGTGAACCCACAGACATCGCCAATATCCTGGCAGACAGGTTCAGTGCAAACTTCTCCCCCCCCCCAGAAGAGTAAGTATCTATCCCAGCAGAGGGCTGCCTCCCAAACATCTCTGATGCTCAGGTGAAGGCTGCCCTCTCCAAAGCAAAAAAAAACTACTTCCATGGGACCAGATGGCGTCCCAGGTTGCGTCCTACATGAACTCCAAGAGGAACTAATCCCTCAAATAAAACAGCTATACAATCTCAGCCTCACTACAGGATATGTGCCCACAGAATGGCGTGCAGCAACAGTGGTCCCACTCCACAAAGGTGGAGCCTCTACGGACCCTGGAAACTATCGCCCCATAAGCCTGACTAGCTTAGTCTGCAAGGCTATGGAGAGGATCATCATGGAGCTCATAAACAAAGACATTGGGGACCTACAGACACTAGATCCTACCCAGTTCGGCTTTGTCAAGGGCAGATCCTGCCTTTTGAACCTGGTTGACTTCTTCGAAACAGTCACCAAAGCCATAGATGAAGGGAAGGTAGTCCACACAGCCTATCTGGACCTTGCAAAGGCATTTGACACAATACCCCACTCGGGCATCATATATAAGCTATCCAGCTTAAATATAAACCCCTATGTCACAAGATGGGTCGCAAACTGGCTCAAAGACAGAACCCACAGAGTGAGAGTTGCTGGAGCCATGTCAGACTCGAAACCAGTCACAAGTGGCATCCCACAGGGTTCTGTCCTGGGGCCACTCTTGTTCGGTATATACTTTTCCGAGGTACAGGCAAACGTGGGAGGACTATGGCTCACCAAGTTCGCAGACGACTGCAAACTGGGTGCCATAATCAACTCTCCAGCTGACACAAACATCCTTCAAAAAGGTCTCACAGAGACAGATAACTGGTGCCAGCGCCATGGTTTAAAGCTAAATGCCAAAAAATGTATAGTCATACCCTTTGGCAAAAACAATGTGCCCACAAATTATCACATAGGCGGAAACCCATTAAGTACAGAGAAAGTTATTAGGGACCTGGGGACCCAAGTTGATAGCAATCTCTCCTTTGAAAACCACATTGCCAAAGTGGTTAGAAAGACCTTCTACATAGCCCACCTCATCACGAAGGGTTTCACATCTAGATCAAGAGAGGTAATCGTGCCCTTTATTCATCCCTCATCAGGCCCATCATAGAATACAATGCCCCTTTTGGGATGTACCTTACCCGACACCTGCAGCAATTAGAAAGACCCCAAAAGTATCTCACCAAGAGGATCAAGGGTCTCAAACAGATGCCATATGCTGCTCTGTTAAAAACTGCAGCTCTACTCAGTTGCATACCGCCTACTTGAGGCGATCTATGCCTGACATACAAAGCTATGTCAAATCCAGAATTAATGGACATGCTCCACCTCAGTAAATCTAAATCCCTTAGAGCCACACGCTCGAGGGACTTGAACCTCAGCACAGAAATAAATAGAACTTGCTGGAGGGACAGGTTCATAACCCAGAGGCTCCCTTCGCTCTGGAATAGAATTCCAGTTCATGTGAGGCAGAGCACCTCACTGAATCTCTTCAAGAAGAATCTCGATAGGTGGATGGGGGATCGTAGGTTTGTCCCAGGGATTACTCCCATGTCACTATTAGACAGAGGCACAGTAAACTAAACCTTAAAAAGGGCACAGTATACTCAAATCAAGGGGTGGCGTAAGCCATACAGAATCGGGCTAGGCTTATAATTGCCTCAGGGCAGATAGCCTAGTATGAACCTATGAACCTATAAGTCACTTACACTGAGAGCAATTATTTTGGAATTTAACTCATTGTGTGTGCGTCTATGTTTGTGTATAGTTTTGTATATATATATATATATATATATATATATATATATATATATATATATATATATATATATATATATATATATATATATATATATATATATACATACACACACACATACATACACACACACACACACACACACACACACAGACACACATATATATGTTTGTGTGTGTGTGTGTGCATGTGTGTGTGTGTGTGTGTGTGTGTGTGTGTGTGTGTGTGTGTGTGCATATATATATATATATATATATATATATATATATATATATACATGGATCTACTGTATTTGGTCGAATTTGATTTGGTCAAAAATGATTTCAGGCAGCCCACTTCACTGAAAGCTCATTTGACTGAAAGCTCATTTGGTCGAATTACATTTGGTTGAAAATGGTATTTAGCCCCACTGCAGTGCGACCCTGGAGAGAGTATACTAAGTATGGGGGCTGTGGGGGGGGCACAGCTCCTCACATTGGGGGGTGTGTGGGGCATAGCCCCCCACATAATTGCATTTTATGTACTATTATACATGCGTATACATTAAAAATACATTGAAACATATAACGTCAGTAAAAACTGGTTGCAAAATGTGCCCCCCACACCCCCCAACTTCATATTCTTAGTCCAGGGTCGCACTGCAGTGGGGCAGGAGCTATATTCCATTTTCAACCAAATGTAATTCGACCAAATGAGCTTTCAGTCAAACGTGCTTTCAGTGAAGTGTGCTGCCTGAAATCATTTTCAACCAAATGCGATTCGACTAAGAGCAGTAGACCTCGATACACACACACACACACACACACACACACACACGCACACACACACACACACGCACACACACACACACACACACACATGGGTGTCGGACACTGTATCAAATGTACCATGTCCTCACATGCAGTAGGTCAAAGCCAAATGGTCAGCACAGTTAGGGGGTCAGCAGGTGTGCGAGATTAACATTCCCTGGGTAGGAGATTATTTCCTTTTCCCAGGGCTTTTGTGATCTTGGAGTTACTTCACGTTGGTTTTGTCATTCTAAGCATGCATTCGACACTCAGACATCAATCTGTAGGGTGCAGGGACACTCTACATTCGATACAGTGTTTTACACGTGTATATTCCATGGGATGTGATAGTATCCCAGGCCGTATTCTGCACCATCTCCAGCATGAACTGGCTTCACCATTGAGCAGTCTATTCAACCACAGCCTAAGTACAGGCTTTATTCCAGCAGACTGGAGAACTGTCATTGTCATTCCCTTGCACAAAGGTGTTGCCACTACTGACCCTGGAAACTCTCGCCCCATTAACTTGACAAGTCTGATCTCTAAAGCCATGGAGCGTATTATTATGCATCTCATAAACAAGGACATAGGCAATCTCCAAGCACTTGACCCCACCCATTTCAGATTTGTCAAGGGCAGATCTTGCCTGTTGAACCTGGTTGACTTCTTTGAGACTGTCACCAAGGTTCTGGATGAGGGAAAGTCAGTACATATGCTTACCTGGAATTGGCCAAGGCCTTTGATACAATCGCCCACTCAGGCATCATCAGAAAGCTAACACAACTTGGTGTAAATTCCAGTCTCATCAGGTGGGCAGCCTACTGGCTCAATGACAGGACCATGAAGGTCAAAATAGGTGCCTCCACCTTCAATAGCAGACATGTCACAAGTGGAGTTCCCCAGGGGGTCTGTCCTGGGACTCCTACGGTTTGGCATCTTCTTCTCAGAGGTCCAGGCATAGACAAAAGGCCTGTGGCTGACTAAGTTTGCAGACGACTGTAAGTTGGGTGCTGTCATTGACTCCCCAAATGATGTTAACATACTGCAAGAGGGCATCACAGCAACTAAAGACTGGTGCCAAAGTCATGGCCTCAAGCTAAATGTGAAAAATGTATCATCATACCATTCGGCAAAAACATGGCCCCTACTGATTACCACATCAAAGAAAACCCCCTCACACACAACCTGTGGTGAGAGACCTGGTTACTTAGCTTAATGATCTCACATTTGACCATTATGTAGCTGCAGTGTTCAGAAAAGCCTTTTTCTTGGTTCTTCTCATAAGTAAAGGGATTGCATCCAGAAAAAAGGAGGTTATTACCTCTCTGTACTCCTTCCTCATTAGACCAATAATTGAGTATAGCACCCTGTTTGGTATGTACCTCTCCAAACATCTGCACTAACTGGAAAGGCCACAGAAATACTTCACAAAGAGAATTCATGGCCTGCAACACCTGTCCTATGCAGACAGGCTCAAACCTCTATCACTCTACTTGGTATCATACAGATTGCTCACAGGTGATCTGTGTCTCATCTACAAGGCAATCCCAGACCCTGTCCTACTAGAGATGCTCCATATCTGTAAGTCTAACTCCTCACACATTACCCGCTTGAAAGTCCTGAATCTAATATGTGACATCAACAAAACCTGCTGGAGAGACAGGTTTGTCTCCCAGAGGCTGCCCTGTCTTGAACAGACTTCCCATCCACGTCAAATAGAGTACCTCACAGACCCTCTTCATTGCAACCTTGATGAGTGGATAGTCATCCACAAATTTTTCCCAGGGGTTCCACCTGTCCCTCATTGACAGAAGCGACAGGTGCTGATTGAGGTTTCTTTTTGGGGATAAACTCTTGGCTAGGCTTGTAAGGGTCCCAGGGCCATTAGCCTAGTAACCTCCTATGATCCTTTAGCTATCTACCTATCTATAGATATAGATATATATTTGTGTGTGTGTGTTTGTGTGCATTTTGTAATGCATTGTCATTTGTCTCTGGTTCTCTGTAAGTAATAGCAAAACAGCAATTTGACTGTATTGTTTTAACTGAAATGAAGTAATATCATTTATTATTTTATTTTTATTTATTTTACATTTGTTAACCGGGCTAATCTGACTGGATATATTTCCATTTTCAGCAGAGGCCCGGGGAGAAAAGCTCCACATATGGACATAAGAGATTTATAATGAGTACAAATAACAAGTTACAAATAACAAGTTACAGACTTGTAACACTTCAACCAATGCATCTTGATTACAAAAAGAAGGCAACTGGAAAAACTAAAATACATTCTATTAAACATCAATACAACTTCTAGAACCTGATAAATAATAAGAGAGACCAGGGAAAAGAACTAAAAGATTGAAACCTAAAACTAGATTACAAAGAATTACACTACCTAGACTATCTAAATACTATCATCTTTAGCATAATCACATATTGTAGCATGAGAAGAGAGGGTAAAGGGACAGGGGTTAGCAAAAAACAAGCAGTAGAAGGGCAGTGTAGAGTGGATAAAGATATCAGCTTCCTGGGAATAGGGTCAGAGACACAAGGAATAGGATTTGTGAGGAGAAGGAGGCAAGGTGGTGAAAGGCCAGTTAAGGGGGGGGGCGTAAGAAAAGGGAGAGGAGTGGTAGGTAAGGAATTAACATTTAATCAGGATTTGAACAGGGACACATCCAGTGGCTTTTCAGGTAGATTCTAAGTTTTTGTTTAAACAAAGTAGTAGATGCCATAGAAGTAAGTTCAGTAGGAAGTTGATTCCAGTGTTTACCCAAGGCATTTGAGAAGAGGGGGTCACCAGCTAGGTTATTAGATTTTGTCAAGGAAACTAGCAGTTTGTTTGATGAGCGGAGGGAGTTTAGATTAGAATATGTGGTTAAGAGGTTAGAAAGTGCAGGTGTATTTTGACTTTGGTATAGAGCTCTATGGACAACTGTAAGTTGTAGACATTTCAAGCCAGTTAAGTTGCTGCAGATTTAAACAGAACTAAAGAATGATTTTTGTCCTGAGCTGAAACAGCATACACAGCAAAACAAACTAAATGTTATTTCACACCTAAGGCAGCCTGTGAATGGTTCACCTCTCAGGCCTCTGCTCGTAAATGTATAATCTCCCATGCCCCTGCTTACATTTATCAGAACTTGTCAGAGATTTAGGGTGCATGGCTACGCTTAAAAAGACCCTTGTGGTCGTTAGCCTAGTAAACACCTATGAACCTATATAGCTGCCTATTGCCACCCTCCCACTAATCAGTCGAAACCTCACCTTGCAGGGTCCTACCAATATGACATAAAGTATCTCCCATCAGGTCAAACTACTGTTCTTTATTACTACCCTGACCCCAGAGTGTAGTGGTATTCCTGAGTGTAATCACAGCCCCAGACTTGTGAAAATTCAGCCAGTAACTTATGTCCTGTTTATGATCACAGACCCTTCCAAGAGGCTGTCTTTCAGGGGGTAAAGCAGGTACTGAATGAGTTTGTTCAGTCAGTATTGTTTCCCCAATTTTCAGATGAATTTTCTGAGTAAAGGTTTTGCTGTTGTGTTACCCTTTCAGACCTGACAGCATTTTAAAATTCACACTGTTGACAAATGCATGTCTTGTGCTCTGAAAGCTTTTCCACTATTTTGCAAAGGTGTTAACTGGAGCTTGTGTTAGGAATCATGGCAACAAAAAATTCAAGCTGAAAAACAAAGGTAGTATATTTGATTAGCAATTTAACAGTGGAAAAGTAAGTAAATGGTTTGAATGCTTCTGGTATTCTTCCAAATGACATTTTTTTAAACACTGCTTCTTAAATGATTAAAAATGTACATCATACATGGCATGTCTACAGCTAGTGGCATTTGGCTTTATTGGACTAAATGTACCCATAAAGACTTACAAAGTAAAAAGTCATGGGCAGTCAGAAGCCATTTAGCTGAAACACTGGTATGCCTTTAAGGGGTAATTTGCATACATCCCATGGGCCTCCACTACAGGAGATTTAAAGTCTTACACAATGAAGACTTTAGCTTGCCTTGGGTGTTTTTATAGTGTTTACTGAATAGTTTGTTCAATGTCTTTACCTTTTAGTTTTTTTTTAAAAGAAGATAGTGAGTTGCACTGTTTAACATGCAGGGGAAGTTTATTCCAGAGGTTGGGGGGGGGTGCTCAGTTATAAAGCTGTGCCTCCATTGTGTTTTATTGGTTGGTGAAGAGTTAGGTCCCTGATTCTAATACTGGTGGAGATATTGGACTTCTTCAGAAACAGGAGGTCCAGGACAATCAGATCTCTAATAGTGCAGTAGGCAACACAGAAATCTCCCCTGAAAGGTTTACAAGACACAAAATAAAATGATAAGAGCTTCCATTCTCTCTTAATAGCTCAGGATACATCTCAAAGGGGGAATTACACTCCATAACTGGCCTGATCAATGTTGAGAATAAGGGAGTGATTGCTTCTTTTGATGACATTAATTTGTCAATTAGCTGGGCTAAATTAAAGGCTTTCCTGACAACCATTGTTACATGAGAGTGAAAAGAGAGGAAGCTATCAGCTCAAGTACTTATGTCCTTAACTACATTTTTGTTTTGTTGAGATGTGCTGTCTAGATGAGATGAGGAGTTGTCTACCAAAAGAGATGATACTACTACATCTTTTGGCATTTAGTTTGAGGTAATTTTACTGCACCAGGACTTTATTAGGGCGAGTTAATTCTAGATGGTTTTAGTGACATAGGGTGACTTTAAAACATTCCCCAGTTTGAAATGGTCTGTAAACTTTGTAAACAGAGGTCTTGCCTGTCCTCTTCGAGATCTGAACAGTAAACACCAAAAAGGAGAGATCCCAGCACCAAGTACTGCTGCAGTGTCATTTCGCTTTAGAACCAAAGCCTACTACACAGAGAAATGGAAGACCCAAAACAATGTAACAGTTGTAGTGAGCGATAGTCCTTTGAAGACAATGCGGGATGTCATCAAAATAAGTGACAAAATCATGTCAATATTTCAGAGCCGTCTCTACTGAAACAGCTGGCCTTCAGCATAAATTACTGGTGGCCACAATTAGCTACAAGCAATGGTAAGAAAACTATGTAAGGTCAACAGAGACTATGTTGAAGATCTGGAAGTTGGCTGCAGTGAAAGGAGAAGACAACAAGGAAATATTCAGGGCTGTAGCAGAGGACATAGGTGGAGTTGAAGAAGAATGGTAGTGCCTCAAAAGCATGTGTTAGGACTATAGAAAGGATATGTGATCAAGCGAGGTAGGAAAATAAAGGTACACCTAAAAGTTGCTGAGTTAGTAGTTCATCACAGTGCTTTTGTTGGCTGTTAGTTTATCAAGTGGGTGATTTATCAGTATATGCAATTATTTTTTTTGTCAATAATACCGTATTCCAAGTGTTATTTTGTGAGATTAATTTATTGCTCTGAGTACTTGCTGCTAGTGCTTAGACTGATGGCAAGCTGGCAGTGTTTAGATTGCTTTGGGAGATTTTTTTCTTTTTTGATGTTGTGCGATCCTTGAGTTTGCATATAAAAGTTCAGGGGGTTGTTGAGGGGGGTCTATATTAAAAGACCGAAGAGGTGTTTCAGCGAACACCTCTTGGTTGACACATAATGAGCGAACGCACTAAAGTGCGAATACTCAAAACAGCGGATGTTATGTAGTCCTATCTCGCCTACATTCTTCACTTGTGGGTTCGGAGCCGAATGTCGGCTCCGACTTGGCCTATTTACGAGCTCGAAAGTCTTTGATTGGCTGGGCTAAGATGGTATCCCACAATACACTGCTTCACATCCCCAGATCTCGTTTGCCGCTTGTAGAGCTCGGACGTGGTCTCGACTTGGCTGTGGCTAAGTATTACAAAAAACCTCTTTTTTCTGAAGATTTTTGGCAAATTTTTGGCTAATTGTGTGTATTCAAATAGAGTTCTTATTAGTGTTGTTGCTGCTTTACTTTTGTGGGTTGCGAGTGTGTTTGCGTGTGGTATCCCTTACTCCCTCGGGCTAGGCCCGTTTAAGTTAGAGGACCTAGTCCTCCTTGTGGTGTTTGTCTGGCTGTCTTTAGGTGCGTCTCTCTTATTTTAAGTTGAGAACTGTTTTATTTAGAGGTTCTCCCCTGTGCCTTGTTTGTGTTTTTCGTGTTCACTGGTTTCTGTGTCGGCGGTTTCTCACCTCTTGTCAGTAGCGGCTGCTATTGTTGGCTGGCATGTCTAAGGAACAAAAAGAGCATAAGCCCTCGGGCTTTAAGAAGTGTACTAAGTGTGCCTATAAAATGTCTATCACAGAAGGACATTCAGTCTGTGTTTACTGTCTTGGAGCCATCCACCTTCAGGAGTCGTGCAGTTTCTGCCACACCTTTAGTCCTCGGGTGCTCCAAGAGAGGAAAAACAAATTGATCCTAAAGGGACTGCTAAAACCATCCTTTGAGGAGGATTTAGGTTTGGCTCCCAGCTCCCAGTCGAAGTCTAAATCCTTCAAATCCAAGAAGAGGTCTCCGGCTCCATCTATTGTTTCGGAGCCACCTTGTAAAATTACCATTGTCGAATCTGCTTCCTCGGATCCACCGACATCAGGGCCGCAGGAGGTAGCTGTGTCGACTGAGTCTGCGTCCGCTCTGATAATTTTGGAACCGATTCGGAGCCGGTCGCCAAGTTTGAAGCAAGCTTGTCCGGATAGGAGGTCTAGGTCTCCATCCATTTCCTCCAAATCCTCCAGGCTTTCTGATTTGGATGTAGATAGGGTGGTGCAGAGGCTCCTACAGTCGCCGGTGTTGGCCAAACTTTTCTCGGCTCTGACCCAGTCGGCTCCGGAGCCAGCTCTGTTAGTTGTACCTGCTATTCCTCCTCCGAGCGCATCCTTGTTGTTGGAGCCGGTAACTTCCGCTCCGAAGGACGTTCCTGTGCCGGCGCCAATCCCCCAGTGGGGTTTATCGGTGCCCGCATTGGCTCCGACCTTGTCGGTTCTGTCCACAGGGTTCAGGACTCGGGTCTCCTCGGTCGGGCCTGAGGGGGATGTCTCAGAACACCCCTCGGTTCCGAGCCTCCCCCTTGGTGCCTCGGCTGCGAGGACACTGGTCCCGGTCATGGCCTTGGAAGGTGGCCGGTCCTCCGATTCGGGAGGTCCCACCTTCGAGGCTATGCGGAGCATGCTGGCTAGGTCAGCTACTTCTCTTGGATTGGTTATTCCGTCCCCCACAACACCGGTGAGAGCTTCTGACACCCACCTATCCTTGGATAGCAGAGCGCTAGGGCCTAAGGATACCCCAACGAGTGGTCCCCTTCTTTCTGAGGGACCCTCAGAGCCTGTGCCTGAGGAACCCCCCAGAAAGAATTCTTGCAAGAGGAAGTACATAGACTCCCAGGACGAGTCTCTCACTTCCAATACTGACCTCAAGGAATCAGAGGGGTCCCCTAGGTCTTCCTCTGAGGACGTTTTGTTCTCCGATATACTGGAGATTTTGAAACGAAGAGGAGACTGGCCCTCCAAAACCCCCTCCGAGGAGGAGTCAGTATTCCTTAAGGCCTTTGGCGCTCAGCCCTCTGCCTCCTCGGTGTCTCCACCCTTCGACGAGCTCCTGGACCTTATTTGTTGGAGGGTGTGGGAGACTCCGGACTCCGTGGAGCCTGTTCCTCGATGCCCCAACAAATTTTTGTCTGCTCCCCCAGGGAAAGAATTTTTGACAAAGGGAGTCCCAGTAGATGCTATGGTGGTGGCGGCTGCCACACAGAAGGAAGTTGCTGAGTCTTCCTCTTCGGTCCATCCTCCTAACAAGGAGTCTAGGACTATGGATCGGTGCGGGAAGCATACACTGTCTTCAGCAACCTTTACCTTGTGGTCGCTGAATTATTTGTCTCATTTCACGTGGCTCCAGAGAGATCTCCTTAAGGAGTTAGGAGATACTCTAACGGGTAACGTGCCTGAGGCGGTGGCTCAGACTGTCAACGCTCAGCTCTCTACCCTCAACTCCATTGCTAACTCGTCCATGCGACTGATTTCGTACGCGGCCGAGGGAGCTAGTAGGGCAGCTAGTTCAGGGGTGGCCCTCAGGAGGCAAGCCTGGCTATGCCTGTGTCACTTTGCGGAGGCCTTTAAGTCTTCTTTTTCTGATGCCCCCTTCGATGGTTCCTCCTTGTTCGGGACCAAAGTGAAAGACACACTCACCAGGTGCGAGCAAGAGGGAAAGACCTTGTCTGCCGTGGGAGTCTGGTTTTCCCTTCCGTGGAGGCCTTATCCCAAGGCTCAGCGAGGGGGAAAGATGTGGTTCAAAAAATCTCAAAGGTCTTTTCCTACCGCAGAGGGTGAGACCCCCCCCGAGGCAGGGGATGGGGGTCGTATTCAGGGAGACGTCGCCCCAGAGGCAGAGGGGGCCCCCGCAATTCTGGGGACCGTGATTCCTTTCATGGTTCCCCATACACTCATTCCTGAGGGTGTGCCCGACTGTGCTTCTCCGGAGGCAGTCGGGGGTTGAATTTCCCGGTATCCGGAAGCCTGGGTCAACATCACCCAAGACAGATGGGTATTAGGGAAAATTGCTGGAGGTTACACCATCCCATTTCACTCCACACCCCCCCCCGTCAAAAGGATCCCAGACGTTCCACCCAGTCAAAGGGGTCATGCAGCAACAGAGGTTTCTCAGCTGCTAGAAAAAGGAGTCATCCAACCAGTCCCCCCAGACCAGATCGGATTAGGGACTTACTCAAGATTCTTTTTGGTGCTGAAAAGAACTAGGGACCTGAGACCCATTTTGGATCTCAGCCGACTCAATCATTACGTACACAAGTCCAAATTCTGGATGGTCACGCTACAATCGATTCTCCCATTATTGGGAAAGGAAGTATGGATGTGCTCCATCGACCTGAAGGATGCTTATTACCACATCAAAATGGACAGAGCATCCAGATGTCATCTATGCTTCCGGCTGGGAGCTAGGCACTTCCAGTTTCTAGCCCTGCCCTTTGGTCTCACCACAGCCCCCAGGGTGTTCACCAAGTGCATGGCAGTGGTGACGGCTCACTTGAGACGTCAAGGATTCCAGGTGTTTCCTTACCTGGACGACTGGCTCCTATCTGCCCCCACCAAGCATCTACTTCTTCAAAACAGCGATACTGCTATCGATCTTTGTCACCAGTTAGGCATCACAATAAACTGGAAAAAATCTGCCTTGCTACCCTCACAGCGTGTCTCATTTATAGGAGCAGAGTTGGACACTATTCGATTGAGACCATTCCTACCTATGGAGAGGATCACAGGGTTGCAACGACAGGTTCGGATGATGATGTCTCTGACACGTGTGAGGGCAAGACTAGTTCTTCAGTTACTGGGGACAATGGCGTCCACTATCATGATGGTCCCGTTAGCGAGGTTACATATGAGGATCCTACAATGGCTCCTATTCACCCAATGGTCCTTCCAAAGACTACCGCTATCCCATCCTATCTTAATCACAGGCAAATGCAAGCAGGACCTCAGTTGGTGGCTATGCACCAACAACTTAGACGTAGGGAAACCCTTTGTTCCACCCAACCCAGTAGCCAGTGACCACGGACGCCTCCCGGATAGGGTGGGGGGGCATTATCTCAGCAGGATGGTCCAAGGCACGTGGCAGGAGCATGAGATAGACTTGCACATAAATGTCCTGGAGATGAGGGCAGTGCTCCTAGCATTGCAGGCACTTCAGGATGTCCTCCCTCTAGGGACTATTGCGATACACTCAGACAACATGTCAGTAGTGTGGTATCTCAACAAACAAGGAGGAACCAGATCGTACCCACTATGCAGGGAGGCCATGAGAGTGTGGAATTGGGTGATAGCTTCCCAACGGGCCTTGGTGGCAATGCACATCCCGGGGAAAACCACTGATTGCAGACAGGCTAAGCAGGGCGATCCTCATGCCTTACGAGTGGTCCTTGAACCACCGGGTGGCAGACAGTATATTCAGCAAATGGGGTCAGCCTTGCTGCGATTTGTTTGCCAGCCCCCTTAATGCAAAATGCAGCAACTACTTCTTGCTGATCCCCCCACCGGGGGAATCTACAAGGGACGCTCTTGCGCACGATTGGCCCTCGGGTCTGCTGTATGCTTTCCCTCCGTTTCCCCTTATCTCGAGGGTGATTCAGAAAGCGCTATCCTTGGGAAGCAAATTGATTCTGATCGCGCCACACTGGCCCCAACAAGTATGGTTCCCCTTCCTTCAACCTTACATCATGGATGCTCCTTGGACTCTGTACCCTCGTCCAGACTTGCTGACACATTTGTTGGGACAGCTCCATTCCTCCCTGGAGACCCTCCGGCTGACTGCCTGGCTACTCCACTTCCATTCATAGTCAGGTGTCATGATTTTTCTCCAGACGTGGTCCATATTCTATCATCCTCTCATAAGCCATCCACTAGGAAGATCTACTCTAGCAAGTGGAAAAGGTTTTCGATATGGGCCCAGTCCAAAGGTATTGACCCCTACACAGCCCCCATTGACTCTGTGTTGGACTTTTTATCTCATTTATTCTACTAAGGGTCTGCCTCAGCCACCATCAAAGTTCAGCTGGCGGCTATTTCAAATTATCATGTGGCTTATGAACCTAGCTTAATGGCACACAGGCTGTGTAGAGCATTCCTGAAAGGCACTCTTCTCCTTCGTTTCCCTGTATCTCAACCTGTTATGCCCTGGGACCTCAATTTTGTTCTGCAGGCCCTCACTCTCCCACCCTTTGAGCCCACGGCTTCCTGCGATTTAAAATTTCTTACATGGAAATCTGACTTTTTGATAGCGATCACATCAGCTAGACAAGTATCAGAACTCCAGGCCCTATCAGTCAAGCCCCCATACTTGGTATTCCATAAAGATAGAGTTTCTCTCAGACCAAATCTGTCCTTTCTTCCCAAAGTGGCTTCCTTATCTAATATTAATCAGTCCATTGAGCTGCCGGTCTTCTTCCCCAACTTCTCCAATAAGGCAGAGTACCAGTTTCATCTGGTGGATATTCATAGGCAACTACGCTTTTATCTACACAGGACTAAAGATTGGTGGAAGTCAGACCAGCTCTTCGTCTCGTTCTCAGAGAATCGCTTGGGGTCTGCGGTTTCCAAGGTCACCATCTCTAGGTGGATAGCTGGTTGCATCTCCTTTATTTATCAGGCAGGGGGAAAGAGCCTGCCTTTTCCAGTCAGAGCAGTTTCCACTTCCACAGCCTTTCAGGCTAGGTTATCGATGGATGATATATCTGCGGCTGCAACATGGGCTTCTCCTCACACGTTTGTTTCCCATTACAAATTGGATGTGGTGTCCAGGGGCAGATCATCTTTTGGCTCCACGGTGCTCAGGAGTATTTTCTATTGAGCCACCCAGGATGTAGGTGCTAGGGACGCTGTTCCACAAGTGAAGAATGTAGGTGAGATAGGACTACATAACATCAGTTAGTTATGTACTCACCATAACGTTAGATGTATGTAGTCCATCTCGCCTCACATTCTTAATTACCCCCCCCCCCACCGTCCCCCACGCCTGGAGGATTTGGAGGATTTCCTTGTACTTTTGACGTTACAGAGTCCCTTTGGATAATTTGTTGGACCTCGTTGTTATGGGTGTGTGTGTATGATTGGGCGATTGATACGATACTTATGTTGGCAGCAAACTAGATCTGGGGATGTGGAGCAGTGTATTGTGGGATACCATCTTAGCCAGCCAATCAAAGACTTTCGAGCTAGTAAATAGGTCGAGTCGGAGCCAACATTTGGCTCCAAACCCACAAGTGAAGAACGTGAGGCAAGATGGACTACATACATCTAACGTTATGGTGAGTACATAACGAACTGTTTCTTTCCCTGGGAAAGAAACCGCTAGCATAAACACACACGCACACTTTAAAACATAACAACTGTGCCCCCCACACACCCCCTAACTAAATATACCAACTTCAAGATCTCACTACAGTGAGGAAAGGGGCAAACACATGGGGATGGCCAACCGATTTCTTTCCCAGGGAAAGAAATTGCAGTTTTATGCATTCACGCTTTAGTGTGTTCACTCATTACGTGTCGACCAAGAGGTGTTCGCTGAAACACCTCTTCGGTCTTTTAATATAGACCAATTTAGGGCTTACCCCCTTCATTGAAAAGTACAGAAGGACTTGCTATTCTACAGAAAAATAGTGTGTATATTTTTTTTTTTTACTTGGCATCAGTATTTAACAACATTCTCCCCAGACCTACCCTGAAAATGTGCTCCTACCCAGTCGGACTTCCCTGGTAATCGAATGTCAATCAATAAATAAATAAAATCAGAAAAGTCCAGAGTGGGGGGTATATGTGAGTGTGTGCGTTTGCTTGTTTGTTTGTGTGTGTGTGTGTGTGTGTGTGTGTGTGTGTGTGTGTGTGTATGGACAATGTGTAGACCTGAAAGTAAGGTACTTAAGGAAAGCTGTTGTAGAATGCAGAAAGCAAGGACGTTATCAAAAGAAATCAGCAATGCATGAAGAATGGGAGCTAGAACAGCTGGAGCAGGTAAAACAGAAATACTGTCTAACAGTTGCAATAGCAAAAAGCAATGTGTCAAATAAAGTTTGCCAGCTTCTGGAAAGTGACCCAGCATGGCACAAATTATTTCATGTTACAAGGTAATGACAGAAAGGCAAAGATAATCAGCAGATACCATTAATAGGGGATGCCAGCAACAATTTGCACACCAGTGCAGGTGGCATCAGAGGCAGAAAGAAGTGGTACTTCAACATCCTTCTGAATGAAGAAAACCATACAGAAGCCATCTTGTTGCATCCATAGCCTGCAATGAAAGAGGAAGGAGACCTCACCCTAGACAAGTGCAAAGTGCATTAAGGAAGATGAATTTAAGGAAGGTGGAAGGTTCAGATGAAGTCATTGCACTTATCGAGATGTTGGGGTAATAGTGGAGAAGTGACTGCTGAAGGTACCCCTATCACAGCACGAAAAGAGAGGTGTATCCCACATGACTGGGGAATAAGCATTCTAGAGCCAGTGTACAAGAACAAGGGAATATTCACAACTGCAAGCAGTTCAGTCCTATCAAACTCCTTTCTCCCTGCATGAAAGACATGGAGGGGGTGATTGATAAACAAATATGCATTGGCCACATAGCAGAAAGCTAGATGGATAGTTGAGCAATTCATATTCGGGCCCGGATGCAGTACAACTGACCTGACATTTGCAATGAGAAAGATAGTGCAGAAAGCATATAACAAGGTCCCAAAGAATCTGATCCACGCAGTCCTGCACTTGTTCAAATTCCCAGAAACGTTAGTAGAATTAGTGCAGCCTATGTACAAGGACTGAATGACTCAAGTACAAACAGTATTCAGTCTCAAAGATGGGTTTCTAATGGGAATGGGTGTGCATACGAGTTCAGCTCTAAACCCACTGCTGTTTTTACTGTTGATGGACTACGCCAAGAAACAGGTTAGAGGGGGCAGAATGACAAAGCTACTGCATGCATACAATGTGACACTGCAAGCAAACTCTGAATTGGGGACTTCAGCAAATGAAAGGGGACTGAAATGTAAAACTACAGGCATATGAGATAAAACTGAGTACAGACAAGCTAAATATCATGACAGCAAATGCAAGAAGCTTAAAACTGTGATAGAAGGAAAAGCAGTGGAACAGGTTAACAACTTCAAGTATCTGGGAGGGGTGGTTGAGGAGACGGGATGTCTGAATGAAGAGGTCAGAGCTAGAGTAAGAAAGGCTCTGCAGCTAACTGGCACAGAGTGCCAGGGTGTAATGTGTGACAGCAAAATGCCAAAGAAGCTGAAAAGTAAGATGGACAAAACAGTGATGTGACCAGTACCTCTGTATAGCACAGAAACCAGGACAGTGAATGCAGAGCATTTGATTAAGCTAGAGGTGATGGAGATGAAGTGCCTGAGACAGGTTGTAGGACGCACATTGTGGGACAGATGAAGGAATGAGAACATCAGAGCAGAAGCCAGACTTCTTAGTTGCAGAGCAGTGCAAGGAGAACAGGTTATGGTTGTTTAGTCACCTGAGCAGGAAAGCAGGAGACATTTTGGTAAAGTAGATTTGGGAGACACTGGAAGAATGCAAGAGTAGATGAGGATGTCCAACCAAAAGATGGACGAACTGAGTAAGAGAAGACCTATGATAGGCGAGTGTGACTTGAAGAAGGTAGGAGAATGGCTCGAATACAGAGAAGTGGTGACAGACGGTGACATGTCCACCTCATGTAGAAAATGGCACAATGGGGTTGATGATGCTATTTGTACAGAGGCATAGCTAGGATTTTTGGAATAGTAGACCAACTTCCAAAATGTAGCCTCCACTCCAAAGCACCAAATATTGCAGTTTTCTGGATATTTATACTATTTCAAATGTTTCAAAAAAGATAAAAAAAAAACTAAAATGAATAAACAAAAAACATTGAGGTAACCAGATAGTCTTAAGAAAGAGGCAGTTTAACAGCTTACAGCCATTGATATTTAAATGTACCCTTTTGATTTTCCAAACCTTTTTGCAGTCTGTGCACAGAGACTGTCTGCATATCAGTTTCTGCCCCCTTTTCATATGATTAGCTACAACTTGCCTGCTGTGTGTCATGGTCTGTCAGCTGAGGAGGCTAAGGTTTTCTCTTCTCATTTCCCTACTGTAATAACAAATAACAAGATGAATTTTTGCTGATTAAAGTAACAGTTTGTCTATATAAAGAATATAATCTTAGCATAATGATTGAGGTCTTCACCTCCCAAGCACAGCAGGTACAGGGTTCAATCCTAATCTCCAGCCAATGCATATATGGAGTTTACATATTCTTCTCATGTCTCTGTGGGGTTCCTGTCACCTTCCAAAACCATGTTGGGTGTTTCCACCTCAGACTCACGTGAAATTGAATGGAGTCATGGGGAGCAGCACAGTATCTAGGTGGCCCTGTGGGCAGAGGAGTTCTATAGACAAACTACTTTAAGCATCAGCTGTGGTGTGCAGTATCCACTAGATAGGAGAACATGCATCATTGACTATGTTCTGTGTCAGATTAGATACTCAATGGTGTAAAAATTGGCTGCAGCTGATTTGGTCATGTTGACTAATGCCATCAGAAATGGGCATGAGTATTTGTGGGTATTTGCCAGTGATACATGGGTTTATAATCTGACCTTTACCAGGGACCTATGCTAACAGTGGGAGAGTTATGCGTACTTCTGCTGGTCAATGTGGGCCCATCATAAAAGCCAGTAGCCAAGTGTCAATAAGCTACTATCCAGGTTACCTGGGATATCTTTTCTGAGTGAAAAACCAACCAAGATGTCACACTAGAACTATAGACTGCTACATTGAATATAGCTTCACTAACAGAATGTAACTTGGAAGTAGATGACATGATGGTAAGGAGGAGACAAGATGGAAAGACAGTGCAGCAGACACTTTGTACTACTTGTGGGGGGGGGGCAGACTAGAAATGGCATGGGAATTGTGGTGAGGGAGAGTCTGCTGAAGACGATGAGGGATGTCATCAAAATTAGGGATAGACTCATGACAGTTGCACTCCAGTGTAAAAACAGGACAGTATTCATAATCTCAGCCTGTGTCACACAGCAGGATTGTGATGGTGAGGAAGTAAGTGAATTCAAGCAGCAGTTGAAGGACCTTGTAGATAAAGCAGGGCAACATGAGTTGGTGTTGATAACTGGGGGCCTGAATGCTCAAATTGGGACAGATAGAATAGGATATGAGGGGGTCTGCCTTGGTCCACATCAGAGAGCCAACAGGAATAAACAAGGAGTGGCCAGTCTGTAATTCTATATGACAAATGGCTTAATAGTGGTCAACACATGGTTCAGCAAGAGAGACAGTCACAAGATCACATACAAGAGTGGCCAATATGCAACTAAGGTAGACTTTCTCCTTTAAGGAAGGAGCACTGGGGTAGAATCAGAGTTTGTAAATTCATCTCTGGTGGAAGAGTCAGTCCAGTGTAAACCACAGATGGCCAAAATCATCTGCAAGCAGTAGTCAGCAATGGTTCTAATTCTGACATCATGGAAGTTGACTGGAGAGAAGGCACAACAGTTCAAGGAGTTACTCAGGGCTTTAGCACCTAAGGAAGAAGAGGAAACAGGTAGATTCAAAGATGAATGGCAGCATCCCAGCACAGTATGTGTAAAGACTATAGATCAGATATGTGGTACAGACAGGTATGGAAATAAGGTACATAAGGAAAGCCGGTGGTAGAATGCAGAAGCAAGTTATCCAAAGGAAAAAAGTGCAGGAAAAAGTAGGAGATAGAAAAGATAGATCAGGCCAAGAAAGAACAGCGACTTGCTAACAATGAGCTAAGAGAGTAGTTGCAATAGCAAAGAACAAGGTGTCCGAGGCACACTACTAGCTTCTGGAAAGTGAGTCAACAGATGCCACCATTCATAAGGGATGCCAGCAACAACCTGCTCACCAGTCTGCAGACATCAAAGGAAGTGAAAGGAGTACTTCCAGCAGTTTCTGAATGAAGAAACCCCCACAGAAACTGAACGGCCTGATACACCGCCTGTGGAGGAAGAGAAAGAAGAGCCCACCTTACAAGAACAGCACTGAGGAAAATGAAGTCAGGGAAAGTAGCAGAGTCAGATGAGGTCACTTCAGATATGATGAAGTTGTTGAGCAAGTTAGAAGAGAAATTATGAGGGTACTCACCACAGTATGAAAAGGTAACTGGAGAGTAAGCATTCTAGTGCCAGAGTACAGATGCAAAGGGGACATCCACAGCTGTGGGCAGTAGAAGGGAATCAGACTCCTGTGACACTGCATGAAAGTGCTGGAAAGGGGGATTGGCAAATATGCAGAGTAGCAGAAACTAAGATGGGAGATGAGCAGTTCAGATTCAGATCAGAACACAGCACAATCACACCAATGTCTGCAGTGAGACGAATACTAGAGAAGAGAGTTGGGGAAATGTCCAGTCAGGCATTCCTAGACTTGGAGAAAGCATATAACCCAAGAAAGCTGATTTAGGCAGTCCTAAGATAGTTCAAGGTGCCAAAAGCATTGGTAGAATTAGTGTAAGCTATGTACAAGGACCCAATGACAGAAGTACAAACAGGGTTCTTACTAAGAGGGAGGTTCCCAGTGGTGATAGAGGTGCATCGGGGTTTAGCTATGAGCCCAGTGCTGTTTATAGTGGTGAGGGACTACATTAGCAAATAGGCTTGTGAGGACCTATCAACAAAACTGCTGTATGCAGACGAGGTGGCATTAAAACCAGGCTCTGACTGTCAGCTTCAGCAAATGATAGGGGAATGGAATTCTTGAAGGCACATTGGATGCAAATGAGTACTGACAAGACAGTTTTCATGGCAGCAAATGGGGGAAGTCACAAGATACTGAAAACTGAGATTGAAGACAAAAAAGTGAAACAGTTTAGCAGCTTCAAGTGTCTGAGGGAGGTGATTGAAGGGAAGGGATGCTTGAATGCAGAAATCAATGGTAGAATCAGAGGTGCTACAGCCAAGTGGCACAAAATGTCAGGGGTAGTATGTGACAGAAGAATGCCAAAGAAGGTGAAAAGTAAGATGCACAAACAGTGGTGTGACCTGTACTGCTGTATGGTACAGAAACCTGAGCAGTAAAGGCAGAGCAGTTGAGAAAGTTAGAGGTGATGGAGATAAAGTGCCTGTGACAGTTAGTAGGATGCACACTGTGGGTAGATGAAGAAATGGGGACATCAGGGTAGATGTCTAGGTAGCTCCTATTGCAGAGAAGATGAAATAGAACAGATTACAGAAGTTTGAGCACATAAGCAAGAAAACAGAAGATGATTTGGTCAAAAAGATTTGGGACAGACAGGAAGAAGGCAAGAGGAAATGAGAGATGGAAGGATTGCATGATGGAAGGCCTGCAACAGTCAGGCATGACTTTCGAAGAAGGGTCGATGATGCTGATGAAGATGAATCTAAGCACTGCAGGATAACACAGAAAATATGTTTCTTCACAAGCTAGTTGTGTGTTAATTTGAAATGTGGCTAAACCTGTAGAAGCCTTAATACTACTTTTACTTTTGCTGACCAGTCAGCAAGAGGTGTGGAACTACAAGCTGCAGCATGTGTTTATTTATGCCTGCAGTTCTCTGAGCTGTAGCAGACCAGATTTGAGATGGTCTGGAGCAGTGTGTGTTGTCTTTTTTCATTTTGTGGGAAACAAAGAAGATACTGATGCTTAATTATAGATGGTAGAAAAACAAATTAGGTATCTAAACTGCCCTGCTGAGCTGCCACACTATCCTCGTTGGGGTATATAAACAACAATTTGGGAAAATGTACTCAATGAAGTACAGGAAATAAGTCCAAAGAAAATAGCCAACACAGAAGAATGTACATCTTGGTGTATGACTGGAAACATTTTAAAGGAATGTAGTCCTAGACTTTTATTTATTTATTTATTTTGGCTAGTTAATTTCATTAGGTCTATTGTCAGTTTTCAGGGGAAGGGGGAAAATTTTGCCAGGACAGTGAAGAATTACTCTAATCTTTTCACCAAGGATCTTTACCATCCACCATAGTTGCCAGCAAATCTGACAAACTTCATGTTTTATCCAAAGTTTGCACTTTATCAGTGCTACACTATAATATTTTTACTGGAATGTGCCGCTGTAGTGCATAGATGGATAAAAGCCCTGACTACAGCCCAGTCGACCAGGGTTTGATTAGCGGCTGGGGCAACTGGTGGAATGGCAGGGAGTATGATCATGTCCGTCCCTGAGAGGGTGTTGTAAGCACAGGCACATAAAGTGATAGGATCTTCCTAGCAGACTCCAGGACACCAATAACATTCTGATTTAGCTGACAGGAGGGGCAGCATATAATGTCATCTCCTTGCAGAAGTGTGGGGTAGTTCTGCAGTCTGCTCACTGCATGACCCCCAAAGATTGTCAGGTCGCACACTGGGATGTAACTGGTATAAGTAATATAATAGAAACCCCCAGGCTGAAAGATGGACAGAACAATCTGCCAGGAAACCCTTAGGTTCTATGCTAGCCTCTGTTGGAAAGTTGGTAATAGCTTTGGGGGGATAGGTTGGTGTGGCTGGCGGAGCTAGGAATAGACATGGGACACTGGAACAGCTGTCAGGATGATGTAAATGAAAAAATAAAAAGAGAACAATAAAAAAGTGTACATTTTGCCTCTGAATAAAGGTGACAACTCAACCACCCACACAGTAGTACAGATATTGCTCGCAGTTTCATCTCTATCGTAAATCACAACAGAAACATATATGATTTAGTCTCTGCAGTATTCTTGGACCTGTCAAAAGCATTTAACAGTATGTCATGCAAAAATAATTCAAAGAATATTCCTTACCTTGTCTTTTATTTCATTTCTGTCATAGCTGATTAGTTACCTCTCTGGGAAATCACAGGCTCTAAAGTAGAAACAGTATCTACTCCTCATTTCTGCCTGTATCCTTAGGCAACCCAGAAAAATTCATTTTTTGGCTTTTACTTTACAGCATTTCATAAATGATCTGCACATAGCAAGCATACTTTGCCACTATCTTAGAGTATGCTGATGATTCTGCAATCATCTGCACTGACAAAAACCCTAGATGCACCATAATAATGGACCCAGGAATCCCTCACTTCTGTAAAAGCATGGCCCACTAACTTCCAACTACTACTTAATCCGAAAAAATTAAACCGAATCCTACTTATACAAACAGTTTGAACAGACAAACTCTTTCCCTTACTATCCTGAAATGCACTAACATCGAATGTGCATCCCACACAAAACTGCTAAGGGTCAAGATTGAAAAACAAATATGAAATTTGACTACTACATAAAAGAAATAGTTTAAAAAAAAAAAATCAAAACTTGAGGCCTTCTGTAAGCTAAAACCTCACTTGACCCATTCTCCTAGAAAACATAGACTCAATCTTCTTGCTTCTATTTCTTCTCTGTGTTGTCCACATACTGACCAAATTACAGGCTACCAAGTCTTCTAGAGATGTGCTACAGTAAAATTGCAAAATTCACTGCCGGCATGCCCTATAAATCCCACTACTGCTTGGGACTGAACATTCTTGGCTTGAACTGTTTCACCTTATCTTTTTTTCGACTACTAACCACATGTACGCTTATCTATAAGACTAAATAAAATGTACTAAGAAGCATTCTCCAACTCTGTTCCCCAGGTAGAACACTTTGTTATACCAAGAAAGGTCTCATACACATAACAAAATCAAACAAGTGTGGAGGTGACTCTTTATACTAGTCATATGTCTCCAGAATATGAAATCCCTTACCTCGGGCTCTCAAATCAACAACAGTAAATCCTTTAAGCTGCAAGTTAAACAACACCTGTTGGACTCCTGCCTTTGCACTTGCCCTGCTCCTGGGTAATAGCTGTCTCACCATTTTTAATAGAATCTGCTCCTTTCCAACCTACTCCCTGGAACCATCCTCTTCTGATCTCGGCTTTAACCCTTCTAACTCCTTACTGTCAGACTTCCTTCCCTACTTCTTAGCTAAATGTATCCCATACTGTGCTTAAATTTTCATTGCAGAACTGGCTTCACAGGATTTTCACTGTTGTAATTCTTACCAATTATATCTTCTTGACTGTAAATACACACACACTGTACAGAGCTTATGTTTTATACTTATTAAGTTTCATCATTTTATACATTTGTATTGTATGTGTCTTGTATTGGAGCTTTGCCCCTTGACTGTGCACTGAAAAGAGGTTATGTTGTCTGCCCAGTTTGATCATCCTGACAAACAAGCAGTAAGTAAATAAGTAATAAATAATTGTTATGATCTGTATATATCGTTGAAATGTTTTGTCAATTTTTGTGTGATTGTGCTGGATTGTATTTTATGTTGTGTTATGTGATGTAATCAGATGTAATCAGATTCAGGCAGATGTACTAGTCTATTTCATGAGTACAAGGCTTTGACAGACACAGATTACAAATAAAGTTTTATTTCCTTAATAATGCCCACAAAAGGAGTCCAGATTTAAGTTTTTGCTGTTTGTGAAAAAAATGGGAAAAAGAAGGCTTTCCTCATAGGGAAGAATTTTCCAATCATTGGTGTCCTTGCTCCCTGATTTGCTATAGAAACGCTTGCAGAATACCCTAGCTGGACATAGTCCTCTTTGTAGTAAGGGCACCCTGCAGGTACCCACTGAGTATGTGAAGCATCTGTAGGGAGAGCAGTATTCAGAACATACTGCAGGTACCCACGGAGTATGTGAAGCAGCTTTGTGGCTAGCAATACTAAGGACGTAGCATACTGCAGGTATAGTCAGAGTATGTGCAGCAGGTCCGTGGATAGTAATACTGAGGACATAATGCTGGTATTCACAGAGTATGCAAAACAGCTTTGTAGATAGCAGTACTAAGGACATGTACTACAGGTATAGTCAGAGTATGTGCAGCAGGTCCGTGGATAGTAATACTGAGGACATAATGCTGGTATTCACAGAGTATGCAAAACAGCTTTGTAGATAGCAGTACTAAGGACATAACATATTGCAGGTATAGTCAGAGTATGTTAAGCAACTTTCTGGATAGCGGTACTAAGGACATACTGCAGGTATATTCAAAAGTATGCGATGCAGCTTTCTGGACAGTAATGCTGCAGGTACCCCTAGAGTATGTGAAGCAGCTCTGTGGACAGTAATAGTGAGGACATACTGCAGATATCTGCAGAGTATCAGAAGCAGCTTTATGGATATTGGTATTAAGGACATACTGTAGTTACCTACAGAGTATGTAAAGCAGCTTCGTGGATAGCAGTACTAAGGGCATAGTGCAGATATCCACAAGTATGTGAAACAGCCTTGTAGATAACAGCATTAAGGATATACTGCAGGCATTCTCAGAGTATGTGAAGCAACTATGTGGATAGCAGTACTAAGGACATACTGCAGGTGTACTCAGAGTAGGTGAAGCAGCTTTGTGGTAGCAGTACTAAGACCGTACTGCAGGTGTACTCAGAGTATGTAAACCAGCTTTGTGGATAGCAGTACTAAGGATATTCTGCAAGTATATTCAAGCATATGTAAAGTAGCTTTGTGAATGGTAATATTGACGACACACTACATGTATCCACAGAGTATGTGAACCAGCTTTATCAGGAGCAGTACTGAGGACATAATGTAGGTATGCTCAGAGTATGTGAAGCAGCTTTGTGAACAGTAATACTGAGGATATGCTGCAGATATACTCAGTGTATAAGAAGCAGCTTTGCGAATAGCAGTACTAAGGACATACTGCAGGTATACTCAGAGTATGTGAAGGAGCTTTGTAGATAACAGTACTAAGGCTATACTGCAGGTACCCACAGAGTATGTGAAACTGATTTGTACATAGCAGTACTAAGGACATACTGCAGGCATACTCAGAGTATGTGAAGCAACTTTGTGGATAGCAATACTAAGGACATACTGCAGGTATATTAAAGAGCATGTGAAGTAGCCTTGTGGATAGCAATGCTGCGGGTACCCACAGAGTAGGTGAAGCAGCTATGTGGATAGCAGTAGTAAGGACATACTGCAGGTACCCAGAGAGTGCATGAAGCAGCTTTGTAGACAGCAGTACTAAGGCTATACTGGAGGTATTATCAGAGCATGTTAATCAGCTTTGTGGATAGCAGTGGTAAGGATATATGGCAGGTATATTCAAGTATATGTAAAGTAGCTTTGTGGGTGGCAGTACTAAGGACATACTGCAGGTATACTCAGAGTATGTGAAGCAGCTTTGTGGATAGCAGTGCTAAGGACATACTTCAGGTATACTCAGAGTATGTGAAGCAGCTTTGCACGTAGAAGTGCTAAGGAGATACTTCAGGTATACTCAGACTATGTGAAGCAGCTTTGTGGATAGCAGTACTAAGGACATATTGCAGGTACCCACAGAGGCTGTAAAGCAGCTTTGTAGATATCAATACTAAGGAGATACTGCAGGTATGCACAGAGTATGTGAAGCAGCTTTGTGGATAGCAATGCTAAGGACATACTTCAGGTATACTCCGAGTATGTGAAGCAGCTTTGTGGGTAGAAGTGCTAAGGAGATACTTCTGGTATACTCAGAGTATGTGAAACAGTTTTGTGGATAGCAGTACATAGGACATACTACAGGTACCCATAAAGTATGTGAAGCAGCTTTGTTCATAGCTGTACTAAGGACATACTGCAGGTATACTCAGAGTATGTGAATCAGCTTTGTGGATAGTAGTATTAGGGACATACTGCAGGTAAACACAGAGTAAGTGAATCAGCTTTATGGGTAACAGTACTAAGGACATATGGCAGGTATACTTAGGAGTATGAAGCAGCTTTGTGGATAGCAGTACTAAGGACATACTACAGATGTACTCAAAGTATGTGAAACAGCTTTTTAGTTAGCAGTATTAAGGATATACTGCAGACACCCACAGAGTATATGAAGCAGCTTTGTAGACAGGAGTACTAAGAACATACTGCAGGTATACTCAGTGAAGCAGTTTGTGGAGAGCATCAATGGGAACATACTGTAGGTACCCACAGAGTAAGTGACATAGTTATGTATGTAACTGTACCAAGGACATACTGATGCTACCCTCAAAGTATGTGAAGCTGCTCTGTGGACAGCTAAACTAGGGCATACTACAGGTGCCCTTAGTGTATAAAAAATAGCTTTACGGACCTTATCTCTCAACTGTCTAGAGTTTCATACAATGTCCAGATTTTTGCCTCATATTTTGGTAATGTTTTCATAAAATTTGTGGCTTTCTGGCAGATCGTCACTAAATTATATACATTTGAGTTTCAACCTTCATATCCTTCAGAAAATGCATGCTAATATGAGTCCTGTTATTTTAGCAATTTTCTAAGTTTGTAAGAGCAGTAGTTAAAATCTGTCCCTATTTTGAGTCCTTTGTCCACCCATTATTTTAGGATTTGTCCAGATTTATGTGCTAAGAGTTTCAGAGGTACGGTATGGACAGCAGTAATACATTAACTTCTGGAAGTATTCAGAGAGCATAAGCCAAGCTGTGCTTGGTTACATCCTACTGCAGAACAGTTTTCCCAAAATTAAGCATCGTATCTAACCCTTAGTATATTCTGGGTATTGTATGCAAGTTACATATGCAGAAAAAATGTAGGCTTTAAACAGAAACGGTCATAACAACCCTGTTCTTATTATCTGTATCTTCACTGTAGTTGAATCCTGTCATGTTTCTGCTCTGCACACTCATTAGGTGGTATGTTCTGTCTGGCCAATGTTGACGGCATTAGAACACTGAAATTTAGTGTAGAGAAAAGGTGCTGCTATAGAATGCAGGTGGTACTGAGTTTGATTCTGTTGAGACAGAATTGTCTTGATACTTCTCCCCCTCTGAATGTGACATTGACCAAATTGTGTAGCCCTATCCCAAGGTAACAAATACCACTTCCATGTTCCTGATAATGTACATGGGTGTCTGTTTATTACCACTAAGTACAGCTTGGTCAAGCCTCTTTATATCCTTTTAATCTCAGCCTGTCCACATTATGTCCTTCATGTTTGCAGAACTGCCATTGCGTTCACACTACACACGGTGGCCTTACCATCGAACCAGGCAATTACAGGCCCATTTGTGTCACAAATCTTACATGTAAGTATGTTGAGCACGTCATACCTGAGCTCATGAATACAAAAGTAGGAAACTCCTGGACCTTGACTCAGACTAATTTGGTTTTCTCGTTAACCTTGTTAAGTTCTTTGAAAAAGCCATTGAAGCTGCAGACAGTGGTCAGTCTGTTAGTACTGCCTGTCATGTCCTTGCTATGGTCAGTCTGTTAGTACTGCCTGTCATGCCCTTGCTATGGTCAGTCTGTTAGTACTGCCTGTCATGTCCTTGCTATGGTCAGTCTGTTAGTACTGCCTGTCATGTCCTTGCTATGGTCAGTCTGTTAGTACTGCCTGTCATGTCCTTGCTATGGTCAGTCTGTTAGTACTGTCTGTCATGTCCTTGCTATGGTCAGTCTGTTAGTACTGCCTGTCCTGTCCTTGCTATGGTCAGTCTGTTAGTACTGCCTGTCATGTCCTTGCTATGGTCAGTCTGTTAGTACTGCCTGTCATGTCCTTGCTATGGTCAGTCTGTTAGTACTGCCTGTCATGTCCTTGCTATGGTCAGTCTGTTAGTACTGCTTGTCATGTCCTTGCTATGGTCAGTCTGTTAGTACTGCCTGTCATGTCCTTGCTATGGTCAGTCTGTTAGTACTGCCTGTCATGTCCTTGCTATGGTCAGTCTGTTAGTACTGCCTGTCATGCCCTTGCTATGGTCAGTCTGTTAGTACTGCCTGTCATGCCCTTGCTATGGTCAGTCTGTTAGTACTGCCTGTCATGTCCTTTCTATGGTCAGTCTGTTAGTACTGCCTGTCATGTCCTTGCTATGGTCAGTCTGTTAGTACTGCCTGTCATGTCCTTGCTATGGTCAGTCTGTTAGTACTGCCTGTCATGTCCTTGCTATGGTCAGTCTGTTAGTACTGCCTGTCATGTCCTTGCTATGGTCAGTCTGTTAGTACTGCCTGTCATGTCCTTGCTATGGTCAGTCTGTTAGTACTGCCTGTCATGTCCTTGCTATAGGCTCCAATCCAGGTGTGATTACTTATTAAACATAATGTAAATCCTAACTTTGTCTGTTGGATAACTTATTTGTTGGCTGACATAACCCATATACTGAATGTCGCAGGTGTTCCTCTGCATGGAACAATGTTACCAAGTATGTTTTGTAGGCCTCAGTGTTGGCCCCTTCCTGAATGCTATCTATTTCTCTAGTATCCAGTCTAATGTTCATGATTTGTGGTTATCTAAGACTATGAATTGGGTGCAAGTGCCAGTTTACCTTCCAGCATACAATTATTTCAACAAAGGCCTTTGACAACGTTTGGTGTATTAACAAAAATTTTAAACTAAATGCTAAAAAATTAAGTGTGGTTCTGTCTGGTAAACAAATATTTCCCACTTCCTGTCCTACAAATGAACCGTCCCCCAAACTTATATTGCCAATGCCTTATTGACAAATCGTTATTATTTGTTCATTATGTCTTCATAACGGTTGGGAAATCCTTCTATCTGGCCCAACTAATTTCCAAAGGCATCTCCTGTACAGCAAAAAAAGTCTTATTCCCCCTGTATTCATCTCTCTTAAGGTCCTGTCATCGGACGTAGTGTTCTTTTCAGTGAGTGTCTTTCTAATTATATTGCTCAAACTGAGATGTGTTAGAGACTCTTAAATAAAGCCTAACTGGTGTCAAGTCCTTAGTTGCCCAGACAAGTAACACTCTCCATGTGCTCAGTTTCTTACTTCTCTTTCACCATGAAGGACCGTGCAGTAGTCGATCCCTTGCACCTCCACAGAAGCAAAGGCTTCTCAGCCACCCGTAACAAGGATTTTAAGCTATGTCAACACCTCAGGTCTCCCCTGAAAGGAGGCTACTAGCCTGATAGGACTAACTTGATCAACAAAGGATAAATAAAATATAATAAAGCTTGTTGGCAGAATAGGTGCCTAACTTAGTATGTTCCATTCATATGGAACAATCTCCATTTACATGTTAAACAAAGTAGTGTTATGGCAGTTTTTAAAGTTAATCTCAGTACTTGGATATGCAGTCATAAATTCTCCTCTGGGGTATCCTTCATAGCTCTTCTAGACAAAGGATGAGAAAACTTTTAAATTAGATAGCAATTCAAATCCCTATTTGGCTAGACCAGGGGTCTGCAACCTGCGGCTCTAGAGCTGCATGTGGCTCTTCCACCCCTCTGCAGTGGCTCCCTGAAGCTTTGAAAAGTAATGGCCACTCTGCTGCACAAATTCTCACACACACACACACACACACACACACACACACACACACACACACACAATGAGACCAATCGAGCAATCCCAACAAAAGGAACAAAAATAAGGACAGATTTTAAATATCGCTGTTATAAACTTAGTTCTTTTATATTTAGTATAATAACTATATATAAAACTTTATACACTATTATCTTCAGGGGTGAAACAGGTTTTGTGGCTCCAGATTAATTTTATTTGGTGGGAGAGTGGTCAAAAATGGCTCTTTTGATAGTGAAGGTTGCAGACCCCTGGGCTAGACTGTAATCATGCAGGTCCTTGCTAATTAACCCATTCAGCCATAACTATGTATAGTTATCCCCTTTGGGAAAAACCAAGCACCCATGAATTACCACATAAGTGGCAGTACACTAAACACCAAAAGTGTGATAAGGGACTTAGGGACACAGGTGGACAGTGGTCTCACCTTCGATAACCACATAGCCAACAGCAGTCAGGAAATCCTTCTATGTGGCACACCTCATCACTAAGGGCTTTTCATCCAGAAAAAAGGAGGTCATTGTCCCACTGTACCCATCCCTCATTAGACTCATTATAGAGTACAATGCCCCATTTGGTATGTACCTCACAAGACACCTGCAACAACTGGAAAGGCCACAGAGATACCTCACTAAAAGAATCACAGGCCTAAAGCAGATGCCCTATGCTGACCATCTAAAAAAACTCCATTTATCCTCTTTCACATATCGCCTACTCAGAGGTGATCTCTGCTTAACATACAAGGCCATGTCAAACCCAGTGCTTTGGGAAATGTTACACTTAAAGGAATCCCAATCCCTCAGAGCCACATGCTCCAGGGATCTAAACCTGGTCATCACAATGAACAAAACATGCTGGAGGGATAGGTTCCTGACCCAGAGACTCCCCATACTCTGGAATAGACTGCCCATACATGTCAAGCTGAGCGCCTCTTTGGCCTTCTTCAAAAGGATCCTTGACGACTGGATGGGAGATAAGAAATTCACCCCGGGGATCGCGTCAGTCGCCCTGCTAGACAGGGGACCAGGGAAGTAAATATTCTGGGAAGAAATAGTCAGGGAAATGTTATGGCTAAGCTTGTTTAGGCCCTAGGGCCGATAGCCTAGTACCAACTTATGAACCTATGAACCTATAATTCCTTCAATTTATTAACTACTTTAACAGACATTTGTTTAACTTGATGAACCTTAATTTTCACATAAAAATTGTCATTTAACATATCATGCATCACCTTATCATAAGCATCTGTACTCAGCAAAACTATTGGACCGCCTTTATCGGCAGGTCTAATAACAATCTCTTTGTTACTTTGCAAACGTTTGAGAGCAAGATGTTCTTTCTTGGTCAAATTGTAACCACCTTTATATTTTCTGTAATTACTGGCAGCTATTTATGCGTAGCCATTCAAAAGCATTTAGCAAAGGAATTAACTGTGGCACATAAAGACTAGGTTTCTTAAAAACATTAACACTAGTATTAATAACATTGCCTGCATCACTGTGTATTAATTTCAGCATCACATTGCAAGTAAAACATTTAATGTCAAATATGGCATCAGTTAAGTCACAGTACCTTGTAGGAACATATGTCAGTCCTTTGTGCAAAACCCGGAATTCATCATCTGTTAATCTGTAATCTGAAAGGTTCCAAACTAGCCTTCCTTGAAGAAAACCTTCTTTATATTCCCCTGGTTCATCGTTAGGCCGTCTATCTTCTTTTTTGTCAACTTCTGCTTCTCTCTCTCGACCGCTGATCCTTCGTTCTGCTCAACTTCCTCACTGGTAAAGGGAAAGATAGCTGGTGTTCCTCTAAAGGGAGTTTGGAACTCAGAACAGGTCAGGTAGATGACGCTGTCCTCTCAGCCGACCGGTGGACCATGGCTTTGACCTGAAAAGTTTTCTGTCTAGCTCCTGCCCCATTCAAAGTGGCTGGTTGTTGATTAACTCAAAAAACAATTGCCGTTGTGTTCAGGCTATTCTCTGTAACTCCATGCAATGTTGTAATGGCAGGTACATCACTCGTAGGCATGTCTACATTATATTTCATTGGTTGAGGCTTCATGCAGGGTTGTCTGTAGCTCCTTCGACACTCTCTTGCTTTCTGTGAACCTGGGCCAGGGAAAAATGTGCCCAAGCTCAAAATCACACTGGTCCCGGACTATTTTCCTCGTCTTCTTTTGCTTAATCAGCTTACATTCATAAGCTGATACTGTGTCCATAACATCTAGTAAATACTTACCAACAAGACTGACTTCAAACAGAGAGAGCATTTCAGCATATTTAGTTTCAACTGACAATGTGAATGCCTGTATCTCTCTCTCAGCTGCTGCAATTAGCAGTTTAATGTAAGAAGTACTGGTCTCTAAGTTCACTTTCTGCCATTCAACAAGTTAACTCCTTATCACAATTCACAAAAAAATGACATTTTCAAAATCCTTAGGCCCCTCGGAGCAAGGCCTTCTAAGAGGCAAACCTCCATTTGAAACTTTTCAAATTGTGCACATTTTACTTTAAACAAATCTTTTTCTAGGCTAACAGTTTTCTTTTTAAGACCAGCCAAGTCAACAGTAACTGCTTCAGTCTCACCTTCATCAATGGTGCAGTCTAACAGCGGATTGTAAATATAATTAATTGCTTTCATTAAAGGATTCACTTGAGTTGTACCTTCATGTTGTAGCCCCACTGGGTTATAGTCAAGTTCAATCACATCTTGTCCTTCAGCCATAATATCCAGAGCTAAGGTGGCACAGAAAAATAGAAGAATAAAACACAACACTGCCACCAAAACTCTAGAACTCACTTGTCCTGCACAAAACAAATCCAGAATAAAAAACAAAACACCAGGACTTGGAGACAGCTGTAGGATCCAGTATAAAAACTTTATTGGACATAAGCGCTTTTGTGGGCAACCCCACTTCTTCAGATGTCAATATAAATTGAAAAAACCCTTCACTTATATATACCCCCTCTCTTAAAACACATGACTAAAAGCAACCAATACCTTCTAATGATGTGAACAATCACTATTAACTTAAAAACAACACACTGCAGAGTACAGACTTATGAATACTTCACATTCAGTTTCGCTATTAAAGGACTTGCAGTACCCATTTCACATTTAAGTGACACATGCATTTGAAGTACACTGGTCGTACTGCATGGATAACAACTTCCCCTACTCACTGGTGAACATTTATTTACTAGTGAACATTTATAATGCAGTAATCAGCAATGGCTGAAAAAACAATCTGCAGTTACCTGACTGCCAGTTGGGGAAGGGAGTCAGCACTTTTTAGAGAAGCACTAAAATGGTATTAAATCTGGGGTAGTGCAGTCAGTATTGCACTGACATTGAGTTTTATTTACAATTATTAAAAAACGGGATAAACTGGGGCCTTTAACATCAATGTATTCTGACTGCTGAAACAGATACAAGTCTTATGTGGGATTCTGTAAAGAGCGTCAGTTCTCTGGTCGGAGCTATGCTGGTGAGTCACTTCTGCAACTGAAATAATTTTCAATAATATGCCTGCACATTTCAAAAAGTCACTCTGCACAATAACTGCTGAAATATATCTTGAGAAGATGTGTCCAACTGATCTATTTTCACAGTGAGACGTGACAGTGTTGGCAGTTAAAATGTATTCATCGTTGTATATGTATTTCTATCATCCTTTTACAGCCATTAGAAACATGTGCTTTTTATAATACCAGTAGTCAAAAAGTCAAATAAATGACAAATTAAAGATAAGTAAGAGATGTAATACAGATGAAAAGAAACACAATGTAAAGAGCGCAGGCTTAAAGAGACTGAAGTTCAAAGTTACCCACAGCCAGTGGTCTACTGTTTGGTCCAGTCCCAAATGTAGCAGAGCCTCACTAAATGTAGGTTGTAAAGCTGACCAGATGAAAATAAACACCCTGCTAACCTTTGACATTTACCAATATCTAGTTTTAGTGATCCTGCATCAGAAACTGGTATGTTAACGTGCTGGGATGTGAACCTGCATTCTCCTGCTGCAAACTTCAGGCCCTGCTGTTGTATTAACCCCGCAGGCCTCAGACTCAGAAGAGAAGAGAAGAAATTTGAGCGGTTAGTTGCTAAACATAGCAACATAAAGGAGCCCGTGTCAGAAGTGTTTTTCTGTGATAAGCATCGGTTACATTTCATCTGCAAGATACTGGGGATCATTTCAGCGCAACAGCATTTTGTGTTAGTAATTCCAATGGCTGCCGCTGATAGAGGAAATGGTGTATTAATTACCACTCTGCCGGTACTGACAATGAAGTATGTCTGCTGGAGTTTGTTAACCACTACTTCTTGTCACTTGCTGAAGTTATAATGTTACTTCTTACCTTAAGTGAAAGTTAACAGTACAAGGCACATATGGAACGTGGGGGTGGGGGTGGGGTGGATTTGATAAAGAAGGTTTCTGTGACTGTTTCAGTATCGCTGGGATAACTTAAAAGACATGAACTGCATAATACGCCATGTCTAAAGCATTCCATGAGTTTAATTAGGATTTTTGATGAAGGAATGTAAAACATTCTTCTACCATTCTGTGTGTGTGTGTGTGTGTGTGTGTGTGTGTGTGTGTGTGTGTGTGTGTGTGTGTGTGTGTGTGTGTATGTGAGAGAGACAGTGAGGCTGTGTCATACTGTTGTAATGCCGTACACTGCACCACTTATGTATGCTTTAAGGGGGGGTTCTTCTGAGCTCTCAGAAAAAACATTCAGAGCGGGATGACTGAACCCCATTTTCTGATATACTTGGAAATGGCAGTAGTACAATTATATAGTCAAGAATTCCAAGAGTACAGTTAATAAAAAATGTCAAAATCAATCCAGGCTTTAGAGACTATTACTTCAGTGAGGTGAGGGCACACCCACACAGGTGTACAGTCCCCCTCCATAAATTTTTTTTTTTACTTTCTCTTTTGATTTCACAGAATACAGTCTTGGTTTGTATGTGCTTGGGTGTGTGCTTGGGTGTGTGTGTGTGTGTGTGTGTGTGTGTGTGTGTGTGTGTGTGTGTGTGTGTGTGCCTGCGTGTGTGTGTATGTGTGTGTGTGTGTGTGTGTGTGTCTGTGTATGGGCGTATGCGTCTGTGTGTGTGTGTGTGTGTGTGTGTGTGTGTGTGTGTGTGTGTGTGTGTGTGTGTGTGTGTGTAAGTGTGTGTGTATGCATGTGTGTGGGCACACGTGTATGCGCGTGTGTATGTGTGTGTGTGTTTGTGTGTGCATGCGTGTGTGTGTATGTGTGCACGAGCGCGTGTGCATACGTGTGTGTATGCATGTGTGCGTGCGTGCGCTGCATGTGTGTGTGCAAGTGTGTGTGTGTGTGTGTGTGCGCTGCATGTGTGTGTGCAAGTGTGTGTGTGTGTGTGTGTGTGTGTGTGTGTGTGTGTGTGTGTGTGTGTGTGTGTTGGTGTGTGTGTGTGACAACATTCTGCTGAGCTTACACTCTTGGAGCTGGTGATGTCCTCAGCATCACAGTCACTGTCTCCTCTTTTGTTATTATGTCATAAAAGCACTTCTTCTTTTTTGAGAAGTACACTCTTCTGGTTGCAGGTAAGAATGTACTTATTTCGGAGCATTTTGAACCCAACAGAAATGCCTTACTTTATTTTGCTTCTTGCTCGCACAACTCAAATCATGTTGTAGATGCTGATATGGCAGTAAAGCATGGACATTAAAGACTTCCAGAGTATGAATAACTCTATCCTATAACCAGTAATGGTGAGGGCACTGAACCTGCCCTATGTTGTTTAAATATGGGCCCTGATCCCCTACAGTCCATATTGCATACTATGTTTAGTATGCCTGCCTTAAGTTCCATGATTCATAAACATGAATCACAGTAAACAGTGCTGACATCCTGAAGACGTAACCGTTTTCATGAATGACATACATGAGGACATGGTACACCACTCTGTAGGGTGCCTTCTTTTGTTCCAGACCGGGGAAGTGCTGTGCAGCCTGACAGCACTATAATGTGCAGCCCAGAACAGCAGCTTACTAGGCCATGATATAGCCCACTAAGTAGCTATGCATAGCTAAGTAGTAAGCTGAGTTAAACCTTGGCTGCCCTTCCATGTTGTACTGTGCTCCAATGGCCTTTTTTCTACTTTAGTGATGATATGTACTGAGCTTGCATGCTGGGCAGTTTATAAGCAGGAAAGGAGAATTGCTGTACTTACAAGGAGTGCACCATCTGTTTTGTATGCAGCTGGAGTACCATAAGTTACTCTAGTGAGATTGTCCTGTACTCAGATTGTGTACATTTTGTGAATCACATACAGTCCCAAGGGGAAATTTGTATATGTAGCATGCAAATGAGGTACTGTGTATATAGTGGGGGCAAACCACATATAAAATCTTGGCCCATTATATACAGTTGTTTATGTATCAGGAGGGGCTTTCATATGCGGGTACAGTGGGTACCGACCCTACTCTGTAGTGTACAGTATTTTGTGGATTGCATCCTTGGTTTCTGTTTTTAAGCTAGAACTGGGAGAAGGTTTCTTCTTTGTCTCAGCTTAGCAATGTCCTAAAAGCACAAATTAATTTTTATGATGTCACTAATTCCTGTAGCAGAGAGGACTACAACCTTGTGAAGTGTATGTACAGATGACATTATTTGATGACAGTGTTTGGATGGCATCCCTTCATTTTTATAGTTGTTATTGGAAATGTTTGTATAATTTGTATTCTTTTTCTGGTTCAGTCACCTACTCAAAGCCATGCCACCAGTGGTTTCGTTTGGTTGTTTATTGGCACTGTACATAGCGCTCCAGGCTGTCTAGATGGTGTTACTGGACAGGAAATTGCAGAGTGCCCCAAAATTGAGGAGGCCAGCAGCAGGGTCAACAAACAGTGAACCAGTAGCCAAGGCCTGTCATAATGTGACATAGATTTTTTCCCAGTGTTAATGTGAGGCTTTCTCTGCCTACAGGGTGGAAGCTATGACTTGCTCATGTTTTTACATGCATTCAGACAAGAGTCCGTGCACTTAGCCTTCAGCAGGGAAAATGCGCACTGCAGAATCTCTGCACCTCCCTCCAGGGTAAGAGTGTAGACAGATGGCTATCTACCTGGAACTTACTATCTTGTGGTTCTGACTGATCCCAGATCAGCAGTAATGGATATAATGCAATTAATTAGGGTCAAGTTGATGACTGGACTATTTTCAAAAACAAGTTTAGAAAAGAGAATGTCAATAGCTGTGGGTGGACTGGAGAGGGACATGCCCCATCCATAACCCCATGGAACAAGGAGTTGCACCCACCCCTTACTTAATATAACCTGCACTCAGGTTACACAACCATTTTTGGCAAACTGGTCCACTGATCAACTTGGCATCACTGAAGTTTACACTTAAAAGCAAAAAAGCAGGAAAGCCTTCAGCTCTGTGCCTGTGACATGACCTGTAATGGTGCCATGCATTTAGACAGAGGTTCTTACAGCCTGTCCATACTTTTATTATCACTGTTAGCAAGACAGGTTGATTTTGTTGTGTCCAGGTACCTGGAATACCATGCAGATATGTATTTTCTTTTATTTAACATTTGTTTACTTGCAGCTGACAATTTCCAGGAACTGCCTGGGATATATGATACCCTGATACTGACATACATACATTATTCATAATAGGGGTAAGAAATGAAAGCATAATAAAGTGTAATTTAAATAATCCCTGTGTTCTGTATCAGCTGTCATTGTTTTCTGCCATAGTAGTCTTTAGAGGGAATACTTGTGTTTTGTTCTGTGTCAGCCACAGTGTATTTGAAGTTTTTTGTAGTTTAGAGGTCTAAAAGTGTTTGCTGCTCATTTAGTAAAAGCTTTTTTCGAATAGTCCTGGCTTTGCCTTTAAAATGGTACACTTTTAACAGGAACAGGTTTTCCAAAATCCTGCAGCCTTTTACTACAAGAGATTTTATCTGTGTGTTACAGTGCTGCTTTATCTTTTATTCTCCAGATGGAAGCAGCCAAAAAGGCATACCACATGGCTTGTAAAGAAGAGAAGTTGGCTGTGACGCGCGAAGCAAACGGCAAGGCTGACCAGTCTGTTACACCCGATCAACTGAAGAAACTCTCGGACAAAAGTGAAAAATGCAAGCAAGATGTCCAGAAGGTAATAGAACAGGGGCATGCTTCTAAAATGTTGGTTCTTTTACCATTAAATGTTTCTAAGGGGATAGCAACATATCATAGCATTTCCTTCTGAACATTACATTTCCTTTCTGAAAAGTGGGCTGAATTAAGCAATGCTTTTCTTCGAAATTTTTAAATTATATAAGAACAAACCAATCAAAACCTGAGTTGTAGTAAACATGCTGTAACGTCATAAAACATATGTGTGTGTGTGTGTGTGTGTGTGTGTGTGTGTTGTATATAATGTTTATGCACACATG
>NC_056739.1:119633221-119663221 GCF_019279795.1 Protopterus annectens
TTATATTTATTTGGTGACACTGTGGCCACTTCTGAAACCCTTACCACATTGGTCAAATACTACCATTTGTATTAATGTTAATTTCACTCAGTGTAATTGGGTACCCCTGTATGAACCTTGTAGTAGCTGACTTTGGAGTGTCTGGTAGCAGTAACTACATTATAGTTTTGGCACAGGGTGGCAGATCAAGTAAATCTGGGCCAGCCGTTCCCGGATGTGTGTGTGTGTGTGTGTGTGTGTGTGTGTGTGTGTGTGTGTGTGTGTGTGTGTGTGTGTGTGTGTGTATGTGTGTATGTGTGTGTGTGTGTGTGCAAATAAAATCTCAGAGTCTGTGTGTCAGCTACTTGGAGCACAGATACAGAGCACTAGTTTCACAGTGAGGGAGTTGGAGGACTTGGCTTGGACACTCAGCTGAGAACTCATCTCTACAGCTGTGCCAGTGGGGAGTCTTAATGGGGGCCTGGAGAGAGAGAGAGAGAGATAGGGAAACCCAGACACTGGACTGAGTGTGTTTCCTGTGTGTTTATAAGGAAATTGTGCTTGATGGAGAGAGCTGCATCTGAAAATACTGTGTGTATCTATTTTTCTCCCAAGTGAATGTCCCTCACCAGTGTCAGTGGTGAGGATTCAGGCTCCTTGATTTTTGATCCAGAGGGAGAACATCACACCCTCAACTAAAAAAATGGAGTTTTAAATTTGACTTTGAACTCTGTGTTTTCCTTCAAAAGTGGATGAAAAGACTAATGGTGAGATATATTTGATCCACAGATGTGGTGAAAGTTGCTCTCTCTTCCAAGGAGAAGGGTTGGGACAGCTGTAGTGCTAGAAGATGGGAGTGTCCATCCCTTCCAAGGATAAGAGTAGGATCAGCTCTGGTGAAGATGGATTGTCCATCCCTTCCCAGTAGAAGGATAGGACCAGATGTGGTGAAGGAGTTTCCGTCCCTTCCCAGTGCAAGGGTAGGACCAGCTCTGGTGACAGCTGATGGAATGGATGCAGGGGAAAGTGTAAGATTTAATAATATAGGAGCACGTATACACGTGTCCTGTATTTTTTGGAACAGTGGAATTAATGTCCAGTAAGACTGGTTGCATTTCAGTCTGTTTCTTTTGTTGAAGCTGAGAAGATAATTGCGCAACCACTCACCCTCACCCATGCTAGCACTATGTTATTTTGATAGATGTTCTTGTTCCAGTACAGCAGAGGAAAGACAAAGCACCCCCTATCCATGGGACAGTGACCCCCAAATTATTAGTCTAATAATGAAATCAAATGAAAATGTGCAGCTGCCATGGATTTTACAAAATTACCTAAAAACCTTTTTCCAGTTTCTCACGCTTTATCTTTGTTTTATAGGTTCATAGGTAAGTACTAGGCTAGCTCCCCTTGCTGACCATTTAAAGCCTAGCCAGTTTCCTTTTTTTGTGCTTGAATTAACCTTTTCCATGTGGTTAGAGTTTGGCTTTACCCATCCCAAGGTTAATAATTGTGTATTACTCCTTAAAAGGAGTAACTGGGATTATACCATAGATAATTTGAGAGGACCCATGCATGGCATAAAGCATTTTGAAGATGCTTCTGTCCATTGATAGTACAAGGAGTAGTCCAGGGGTAAATTTAGCATTTCTCATCCATAGATTTAAGTTGTGCTTGAATGGACAGGGATGAACTTTGTTTTATGTAGATGGGGAGTCTGTTCCAGAGCAGTGGTATCTTCTGCTAGATATACCTGCTCCTCCAAACTGTTCTGTTGATGGCCCAGAAGAGGTTTAGATCCCTGGACGAAGTATTTCTGAAGCCATTTGACCTGGTGATGTGCAGTAAATCCATCAGTAATGGGTTGAAGTTTACACATTTGCAACTCTTAATTACTTTTCTACCAGCTGCACTAGCAATGCTAGAAGGGTTAGAAGACGTAAAGTAGAGGTGTTCCTGGGTGGCATAACATTAAGAGATATAAACGTGGCTTTTTATCCAGGCTTAGAGGTCACATGTAAACTGCACCCACAGTTTAGAGCTATAGTGCAGAGAGGGTCTGTGTTAAAGGGGTGCAGGATTTCCATTTCTCAGAGATATACTGACATTTGGGCTACCACTAAGAAAGGTGTGCATGTCACTCTCACTGGGGCACCACCTGAACTAGATTCATTTTGTTTACTTGCTAACTTAGTGTTTTTTAAACTTACAAGTAGACCAGTCCAACTTATTTCTTTGAGATGTGACTTGGGCCACAAGACAAATGAAGCTACAGACAACCAGTTAAGGCACTCAGTGTAAAATACACATAAAAAAACTGTTATACAAAGCACAGCTAATGTACAGAGCACTTAGTGAACATGACAGTGAAGAGGTTAGCTAATGGGATTTTCAGTGAGAGGACCGCTAAAATCTTAATGCCCAGAGACAAGCTGAAGAAAGACCCAAGTCCAAAGATGAAATGTCAAAAACCTGGCAGCACATTTGACTGAAACATGAAATATTGAATATGCCAGTGCATAAAACATACTGAAGAACAGATGTCAGCTACATCAGTCTGTACCTTGGAATACTATAAAACTTGGCAATGCTCTTGTCAATTTACAAAGGCCATTCTGAGGAAACGTCCGCCCTAACTTCAAATAGCGGTATCCTTGTACTGCTTCAAAATATTCCCCAGCGTATCCCTTCATTAGTCGTCTTTCGATTTGTTTCACACAGCTTAGTTAGTAGACAAGAGAATCTGAATTACGGGTATGCATCTTAGAGCATGTAAGATATGCATATTATGCTATAACAACTAAAAGCAATAGAAAATATTTATTTTTCTTAAAAAGAGAATTAGTTTTGGTTGTAGTCTAAGGATACATGCTTAATATGATTCTGATTCATACTAACTTTGTCACCTTTAAAAAATACTTGCATACATATATATATATATATGTATGTTTTGGGCGTTTGGTAAATAGTCCTAGATATATATATATATGTACATTAAAATGAATGGCAAAACCAGAGCATTTATTCTCTGTAATCATACAAAGTATTGCATCAATTTTTTCAGAATAATATATCATGACCCTTAGATTTAAAATGCACTTAGTTGGATGCCCCAACTGTAAGACACAAACACAACTTTATGTTCTAGTCAAAGTCGTAAGTCTTAACTGGGGAGGGATCATAAATCAAATGGTAAAACAGACTTCTCTGTTCAGAAAATGCATTGAATTTTTACTTTTGATATATTGACCACTCAGTAAATTGGTATTTGAGCCATTACTATACTGAAGAGTACTGAGCAGAGGGGCACACAGCACCCCTAACGAAAACAGACTGCAATGCAAAATGTCAGACTAAGGCAGTAAAAGCACATCAATTAACGCCTGTGGGTTCCATCTTTGAATGGCTATACCTCTGTCCCTCTTTGAGATTACACTATGAAACTTTTAGCTAACCATAGAGTATTTAGCTGCAAAACACACACATAAGGCTAATTCTTACCTGATTGCTTCCATTGTGGCACACCTCTGAATTTGGTTCCTCAGCTTTAGTCACTTGAAAATATTGTATTTTAAACATCACACATACACACACACACACACACGCACACACACACACACACACACACACACACACACACACACACACACACACACACACACGCTTGCATCCACACACACACACACACACACACACACACACATATATGTATATAAAATATAGATATCTATCTATATCATGTATCTATATCTATTTATAATATATATATATATAAATATATATATATATATATATATATATATATATATATATATATATATATATATACATATATATATATATGTGTGTGTGTGTGTGTGCACATATACACATATTTATTTGACATTTTTTTACCGGGTTGGTCTAACTGGGTCTACAGAACTCATTTTCAGCAGAGGCCTGGGGAGAAAAGCTCCACATACAGTACAATACAAATACAGTATAATACAATACAATAAAGATTACATTAGAAATACTATACAAAAATTAAGTTGAAAGAACAAACTGCTACAAGATGTTGTAATATATTACTACACAGCTAGACAGTTCTAAACAGTTAAAACATTACAGACAATAATAGTCACTCTCATCATACGTGATGTAGACAGTGCCAAAATAAGTAGTATGTAGGTAGTGCAATGTGTGACATTGACTGTAACAGTACAAGCAAAATAGAATGTTGGTTTTTTAGGAAAATAGCAGCCAGAAAGTTAGTGATGCAGACGTATAGCGAGAGAGAGAGAGTTAAGAAGACTAAAAGCAATAAAGCCTGAGCAGTCGCATAAGGATATGGTATAGAAGCAGGAAAGGAGTTAGAAGAGCTTTAGGATCTTGCAGTCTGTGAGGGATTGAATTGTGATAGAAGACGAAGGCCTGAGCATTAGGCAGGCTTTATGCAGGAGCAGAGCCATGTATTTTTGAGATGATTTTTTTAAAGAGGCTCTGAAATGGGTTAGGCCAGGCATAGACCTGGTAGCTAGAGGTAGTGAATTTCAATGTCTAGAGACAGAGTATGAATACAGAGAGTGACCAGGTTTTCATGTGGGTTTTGAGATGGCTAAAAGATTTTTGTCTTCTGATCGTAGGGATCGATTTGATGTGTAAGGTGTGACTAGACTGGCTAGTGCAGGGCAGGCATTAGGCTTGAAAATAAGGTTGTGCAAGGTGGCTAGCTGAATAAAGGCAAGTTGATTGGGTAGTTCAAGCCAATTTAATTCTAGCAGTGGTTTACAGTGGTGTGTGTGATGTTTAGAGTTTGTAACAAACTTTGCAACTTTGTTGTAGTACTGTTCCAACTTGCTTCGGGTAGAATTTCGTAAGTTAGTTAAGATAGGGGCACCATAAAAAGGGAGGGAACTAAAAATGTTTTTGCATGGGTAGTTTTGGTTGCTGCAGTAAAGAAATGTTTGTTTTTATATATGAGTTTTCTTTATATTTTGCTGTATATGGGAGTCAATTGAATGTTTATTGTCAATGGTAACACCCATAGTTCACAACACCAGTGCCAAGAACAGCATCCATGGGGACCAGATGACATCCGGGCTGATATCATGGAAACTATAAACAAAGACATTGGCAACCTACAAACAAATGGGTTGCTAAATGGCTTACTGATAGAACCCACGAAAGTGTGAAGAGACTTAGGGACACAGGTGGACAGTGGGCTTTTCATCAGAAAAAAGGAGGTCATTGTCCCACTGTACTCATCCCTCATTAGACCCATTATAGAATACAATGCCCCATTTGGTATGTACCTCGTAAGACATCTGCAACAAAACCCAGAGCTGTTGGACATGCATGTCAGCAGAGTACCTCTTTGGACCTCTTCAAGAGGAACCTTTGATGATTGGATGGGAGAAAGGAAATTTAGCCTAGTACCAACCTATGAACCTATGAACCTAGAAGTTTGGTTTCCTGCACTATTTCTATGACAGTGTTGTCAGATGCAAGGATGTTGAAATGATCAATGACAGGGGAGGTGTGTTCAGGGTGGAAGAGTACTAGTTTAGTTTTCTTTAGGTTAAGAAAGAGTTGGGCATTTCTTAGCCAGGACTCAACTACAGTAAAGGACTGTTGAGTTTTTGAAAGTAGTTCTGGTAGTGATTGAGCAGTGCAGATTATGGTGGAATCATCAGCGTATTGAATGATGGTCCCAGGGTGAGAGTTAGTGTGAAGGTTGTTTGTGAAAATGTTGAAGAGTAGGGGTCCTAGGATGGAGCCTTAAGGGACTCCAGTAGGGTTGTGAAGAAAGGGTGAGAGTTTGTTGGATGATTTCACTGCTTGTTTATGATCCTTGAGGTTGCTCTGAAACCATTTTACTATGTTATGTGAGAAGCCTAAGTTGGACAGTGTGGTCAAAAGTAAAAGGTGAGACACTGTGTCAAAGGCCTTGGAGAGATCAAGGAATACTGAGGTTGTATAGCATCCTGCATCTCTGGCCTTGTTCACAGTGTCTGTAAAAGATAATAGGGCTGTAGTTGTGCTGTGGCTAGGTTGGAAGCCATGTTGGGTTTTGGTTAAAAGATTGTTTTGCAATAGATATTGCATTACCTGCTGATGGATACCTCTCTCGAGAATTTTGGATATGGCTGACAAGATGGATGTAGGACAGAAATTGGATGGATCAAAAGAGTTGCCTCCTTTGTGGATGAGGGTGATGTGAGATTGTTTCCATATGGTAGGTGCTTCTGATTCGGATAAAGACCTATTTATAAGGATACTGATTGGGTAGGTGACTGAGTTAGCAGCCAGTTTGAGGTAGTATGGGGGGAGATTGTCAGCTGAAGTAGAGCAGGGTTTTAATTTTTGTAGCAGTTTCTTAAGGTTCTATATCAGAAGATCAAAGTTTCAAAACTTCAAATCTGATATGAGCGACACCATATGATCGAAGTCTTGAAACTTCGAATCTTTTATCAAAGATCTCTGTAGAGTGTGGAAAGGGAAGATTTCCCCTTTCTGCACTGTAGTGCAATCTTGGAGTTGGTATACTTAAGTAGCAGGGAATGTGGGGTGGGTGCAGACCCCGACATGGGGGATGTAGGGGAGCTTGCCTCCCTGCTTAGAGCGTTTAAATGGTTTGTTTTTGTAGGTTGTTGTGTTTTATTACATTTTCAATGTTTCAAAACTTCGATTATATGGTGTCGACCATATCAGATTTGAAGTTTAGAAACTTCGATCATGTAATATAGAACTGTTTCTTAATGGTGTCAGTGGATATGGGCTGAAATGAGAATGGGGTTTGTATGACATTTTGTTGAGTAGGGAGGTTAGTAATGACGGGGTTTGAAGTAGTTGATGGCCTGGGGTCGTGTCTGAATAGGTTGAAGGGGGGGTCTAGCATTAGGGGTGAGATAGTAGGTCTGAAATTGATGTTATGAAATGCTTGTTAAAGTTTTCAGCTATTTGTGATGAAGGGGTATCAAGTGATAAGGTGTGCTCTGCATTTCTTCCTGGGTTAATTAGAAAATATATGGAGTGCCAAAATTTACCAGGGTTGATTTTATGCTGGAGTTGAAGCTGGGAATAATATGACTTCTTATCTCTGTTGTTAGTTTTGTCAGTTTGTTACTTGGTGTTTTGAAATTAACACGATTTTGTTCATTTTTGTTTTGTTTCCAGGTTATCAAGGCTGGGTCCCTTTGCTTCACCAGGTGTTCACATTCCTTAGAGCCATGGTGCTTCATCAGGTGTTTACATTCCTTAGAGACATGGTGCTGAGTTCTTTTTGATTCTTTTCATACGAATGGGTGCTGGTGTATTAATTATGTGAAGGAAGGTGTTATTAAAGTATAGAACAGCAGCATTAAGGGGTAGTCATTTAAGGGGTGTCCAGTCTATTTACTGCAGGAGATTGGTGAATTTACGCTGACAAAAATGAATTGAGTTCCTAACTGATTTTATAGTGTGTACTCTTAGTTGTTGGGAGGTTGTTCTAAGGGAATATGCTGGCAGATGATCGCTCAGGGAGCTAGACAATGTACCAGAACAGGGGTAATTGGGTGGGTGGGATACTAGAATCTAGTCTAAGGTGATTGGCAGGTAAGATCTTTGCTGTATCATGTTGGAGCATTGATAAGCTGAGAAAAAACATACAGATTTATACTATTTGTGGGAGAGTCGGAAGCTATGGTTTGCCGATCTATATTTACGTCTCCTAAAATTATTGTTTCAAGGTTTATTGTTTGGGATGTCCAGGATAAAATATTTTCCAACACTGGCATATTGTTACTTGGTGGGATATATATTACTATTATGCAAATTATTTTGATATATTGAGGTTCAAAAAGGAGATAAGTACCTCGGCATTGGAAAAGATGAGTATTTTACTGGTGTAGGGTGTGATGTTGAGTGTAGAAGGATATAGAAGTGCTACCCCTTCCCATTTTTTAGATCTATCTCTTGTGGTTATTGCAAAGTTTGGAGGTATTATTTATGAGTCGTTTACATTGGGATGTAGCCATGTTTCAGTAAAGGCTAGTATGTCAGGTTTATTTTGATCAATCCAGGCATGCAGTGGGGCTATTTTATTACATATAATTCTAAGGTTAAGTGTAAGTATGTTTAAATCTTTGGGGATTACTCTTGTGGTTAGGATTAGAGGGTGGGCTAGGGTTAGGATGTACATCTCCAGATTTGAGTAGATAGGTAATAAGGAATGTGTACCATGGGAAGTGTTTTTTATTCCTAGGTGAGGGTGTTGGTGTCAAGTGTGGTTTCATAGGAAGTGAGGAGGCCAGTTTGTGGCTTGAATAAAATAGGAGGGTATGAGGAAAAGCTGGGAGGAGATACGTGAGAAGCTGTGTTATTTATTGGGGTGAGGGTTAGAGGAGGGTGTTGTGTATTGGTGTGGGGGGTATGTGAAGGTATAGCTGTAGTGAGGTTGAGAATTAAGAGTAAAGAGGCTCGGCAAGTTAGGAGGAGCATGTCAGCTGTGATAGTGGGTTTAAAAATAGTAAAAGTAGAATTTGTATTTTTTAATGTAGTACAGGTGTAAATAAAGATTGTCATCATGTGATATGTGTGCAGCTAAAAGTAAGGTTGGAAATGTTTTGACTTCAGATTGGGCTTTGATAATGTGGTTAGGTGTTTTACCATGCAGTTTCTGATAAGGGTGGGTGGGGAGATGTGACTGGTCAGTAGTAAAATTATGATGCAATGCTAGTTTGTGTGTATAGTAGAAGAGAAGGTAGTAAGCCTGGTGTTAATTTAAAATAGTCTGAGGTGGTGATTGTATTGTGATGGTAAAGTAGAGTCATATGCAGAAAAGTATAGTAGAGGGCATGTCAATTCACTGTGATGGATGTAAGGGAGAGCAGATAAGTTTGGCTAAATAAAAGAAAGTAAGGTGTGCATGAAATATAGATGTGGACAAGGTAGAGTTGTATATAATTGGATCATAGGAATGAGGGGGAATGGTTTGCTTAGGATAAGAGTAGAGGGCTGGGGGAGGGTGGGATATGGGGGAAGGGCAGGGGAGCAGAGTGAGAAACCCCCAGATGGTTTACCACCATAAACAATCAGTAAGATAAGATGTCCATGGATGCAAAAGACAAGGGGTCTGAACTCTAAATACTTGCCTCGAGTCACAGCATCTAATTTTATAGTTATGGGCTTTTCAATATATTTCCATGGATATATTATACTGATGAGTGAAATATGCTGAAGTGTTAATGTAGCTTCACCTTCACCACTACAAGGCTTGTGACTGTGGGTGAGTGAGTGGGGGTGGGGATAACCTTCCAGCAGATTCAACACTACAAAACAATGCACACTAGACTTAACAAATTAAGCTATTTGCAGATTGCATTACATAGATTTAACTTTATTTGTTTCTTGTGAACATTTGCCAACTGTAGGTGAAATTCAGCTGTACAAGGTCTTTACGTAGTGTGATATGATAAGTCTGACTACTGCTGCTGCTGCTGCAGAAGGCACATATCTACATACATGCATATATTTTTTTCTGAAAAATATGTATGATTTTTACTTCTGATAAAATTAAAACTTAGTGCATATATATTCTAGACAGAGGAGATCATGTGGAAATCAGGGATAGGTCTAGACTGTGATACCAATAGCTGTCTGAAATTATAGATTTACTAGCTGTATGTAAGAGGTCGTATGTCAGTGCTCTAAAGGCAGTTCAGAATAAAAGAAAAAAATCAGGAACTTCTGATAAGAAAACCCTGGTACAAAATTGACACGTGACTGAGTGGAATGTGACCCTTTTGAGGTGGTACACATTTGACTGAGAACGATTCACATAAATATAATGGCCATGTTGCTCTTTGAAAGATACTATCTTTCCACAACAGACTATATCAGTAAGAATTCAAAAGTGATCCTGTAACTGCCATTTGCTGTCATAAATTACCTGTCACCAAAAAATGATCCCCACATGTGCTGTATTTTAAATGTTTCATTGTGATGAAAATTAAAAACATAACAGCCACAGTAATGTATTTCCACTTGCTGCTATGGGACATTCAATTCCCTTGTTGATTGTCATAAAAATTAAATAAAAAGTAAATGTAAATGTATTTGTGCTGCGGGCAGTGTGTATTATTAACACTGCTACAAATCTATCTGTTTTTCTTCCAGAAAAAGTGAAAGAACACTCAGTCACAGTAATGTATTTCATCTTGAAGCTTTCAGATACTATGCTCATTCCCACCAAGCCACAGCAATAGTCAGTTTAATGTGATCTGTGCTGACTGCTGTTTGCTTTCTTTTACCAACTGCCTCCCATAACTCTCAAACTTTCATCCCCAAAATATGGAACACAACATTACCCCTGACAGTATGGAACAAATGTGCAAAATGTGAAATATTTTCTAACAACTACATCTAAGAAGCATTGAGAGGTATGCTTCCTCCCCATCCTTAAACAGAAAGCAGTAAAAAATAGATATAGCGATGCATTTCAAGCCATTGTTTCAGGGCTGAAGATGCTGCTATAGGGAATACCGCTCTCTGCACAGTTCTCAAAATATTAACTTAAGAATCACTGACAAAGCTAGAAGGTACTGAAGGTCAAAGGCTCAAAATCAGAGACAGAATTTAAATACTGCTCTTTGATACTTAGAAAATATATTTTGCGTTAACGTATTTTGTGAAGAAAAAAGAAATCAGAAAGTCAAATGTATGTTATTATTTAGTGACTGCTATAGCTGTCACCCTTCCATCATCAACATGTGGAACACTACCTCTTACAATGTGGAACAAATGGGCAAAATGTGAATCACTCGCTAACAACTTCATCTAGAAAGCTCATAGCAGAGATATAGCTTCCTCAACTAGTGCCCTGTGCTGGTCCCACAAAGTAGAGCTCCACCAGTTCATGTGGCCCCAACAATTCAACTAAAGAGCAAAAAAAATCTTCAGGCCTTCACATTACTGTAGGAATCCAATCAGTTTCCACAGTAATGCAGCCAGTTACATCCTACCAAATGCATGACCCCCCAGCTCTTCAAGTGAAGACACAGAAGAAGAACCCTGAATTCAAATGTCTTTCTGTACTGTCCTTTCAGTACAGAAAGAAGTCTGCTTCTCAGTCATGCCCCCTAACACTTTGAACCCAGGTTAATTGCCCCCTTCACCACACCCTTGCTATACTACTGGCTGACAGTGTGGTTAACTGTTCCTTCATACTTAAAACAATTTATTTAGATTCATTAATATGATTTAGTAGTATTCCACACAATTTGCCATAGATATTTGTTAAAAGACATTCTTAAAGAATGTGTGTGAGTTACAGTGAAGTGGTATTTTGATTGCAATCCTCAGTAATTTGCTAGAAAAACAAACATTTTACAAGGAACAGACCAAAATACAAGGCAAAACCCCTGGCCCCAGCAATTAAAAAAAATCTATATTCTGCTATGGGCAGTGTCCACTGCTACCATTGAGCACAGTTCTATTTGACTTTCCTACCAGTACCAGAATTTAATCTGAAGTCCGAAACACATACCTGCTGAAATAAGACATCCCCGAAGATCTTTAAGTGTGTATAACTAGAACTTGCACTGAAAGCACTGCAGTCAGTGCCCTTAGCAATCAGTTGCATGATGTTAAAATAGACAGCGTAGTAATCAGACACTGATTGGCTACCAGTGTTCTGTTCCTATGACTACTGGGAGAAGTGGAGATTTTTTTTTGTTAAACATCTGTAGGCATGCCAGCATTGTCGTTTTTTAACATATATGCACACAAATACAACAATGCCCCTCCCATTCCCCCCAAAAAAACATTGTATTTGAATTTTACTGGGGCAATCACTAGGGCACAGTGTTTCACAGCAGGGACACTTACCCAGCATTTCCAGGTGTGACACCACCTAAGGTTCCATGACATGATGCAGACCCATTAATATAAAGCTGTGATACATTTGATTTAAATCTGTTACATAATTATTCTTTTATAGACGGTGATGTCACCAAATGTCAGCCCAATGCAGTTGCTACAAGAAAATCCAAGGCTGTTCAGTACACCATTACCATCATAAAATGTCTTCAGAGCTGTAGCACCAGCTGACATAACAACTTTCGAAAATTCAGGAAAAATTCTCCTGTTTACATCAGAAATACACAAACAAACAGGATACAGTTTGTCTTCATTGTTATTTTTACCATCTATGGCAAGGCAGAAAGGATTGCTGCGTTTAAACTGTACAACAGCTTTTACACTGCTGTGGTCCATCACGATATTAACTATTCCAGATGTCTCTGTATGTCCACACATAAAATTCTTGGCTGTTTTACTGTTTGAGAACACAGTTATAAAATAATTTTCCTGCATGGTTGGAAATCTGAAAGGGTAGAGTGTGTTTCAGAATAAAATCCTATGAAGAGAAGTTTTGCTTTTGTAACTTAAAAAAGAATGAATAGGATTAATTGGCGTTTAAGGAAAAAGCGAGTTGCAACATCATCGTTGCATTAAGTATAGGTTTTATTGGCTTCCATCATGCAGTGCATATTGTGCAATGTGTACAACTACCCTAGAAGATTCACACTACAATGGTTATAGCAAGGCTGCAAACAGGGTGAAATGGAGCTATGTTAGCACAGCCAGGGTGATTACGTAGCCCACATGGGCTAGTGACAGTAAAGGGTTACAGCAAGTATATAGCATATCAGTGCCAGACACGAGTGTACTGTACTGCAGGCACAAGATATGCATTTATAGTTTTCTGCATTGTAAAGCAGGTCATTGTTTCAATGTCTGAGACATTTTCTAAACACAGCAAAATTGCTATAGCTTTTGACCCCTATTGTGGGACTAAAGGTGTGCTGTTTTGTGTTTGTAAAATTATTGCAAATAATCATTTCACAATTGTAGTTTATTAGATACTACATTGCCTAACAAAACTATTTTTAAATCTATTGAGGTTTTGCCTTGACTTCTGTCATTCCTTACTCGCAGTGGCAGATTAAGTGTACTTTAGGAGCTGATCTGTTTTCAAACCACAGGCTCTCAGCATGCATTTTTAGGACCATGCATAAAAACATTTGTCTTTTGGACTTTCCTTCCTGGTTGCTCTAAGTCATATTTCTTATTTAATACAGCAAAATTTGTTGGAGTGTGTTTTAAATATATAATTTTAAATATTTGTCCTGTAATCAGTGAAACAAATTTTTTTAACCAATAATGATAAAATTCCCCATTTCAGAATATTTCCACCATAGAAGTCCATTCAAACTGTTGCCATTGTAATCTGCCAGTGTTTACATTCATCAATTACAAACACTTTATTGACTGTGTGTACATCACATCTCTGAATGAGGTAAAAGTGGCCTTAGTAAAATATTCCAATTTGCTTTATACAAATACACATTAGCCCTACAATGAGAAACTAATAACTGTTTAAAACTTTATTAACCCAGCATTTTTATCAACAGATGTCTTCCACACCCAGCAATTATAACCACATTGTTGCATCCTTTTCAGATGTGTGTGTCAAAAAATTAATAATAATAACGGCCGAGGTAAATTCCAATTTAAGTCACACACATGTCCACTAGTTCTGCAAACCCAGATTAAAACTATTTAAAATTAAACAGATGATAAGAGCATAAGTTGCTTTTATTGCTAATATAGCCCCCCCACACCCACTGTCAGTTATAACTTATTTGTTGGCTGTGTACACCCATTATTGCTATGAATAAAGAAATGTCATGTACTTTAATGGTAACTTTGGATAAACTACATGAAGTTATATAAAAATCACTAGCATCTTACCATAAGACTCAGCCATGTGTAGCACAGTTCAAATAGAACAGCATTTATGAGTACATAAAATATTAACCACTTGGTAACATATACTAAGTCAATCTGCACTGCAGAATAAGTCATCTGAGCAATTCCACATTAAAAAAATATTAGTAACACACATTTGCTGTTGATGAACAATTTTGCATTTCAGTGCTTCATCTACAAATGCAGTGCCTGCTGCCTTTGAAGAATAAATGTTCATTGTATTAAAAATCAGTGTGCTGATGATATTGCCATAACATTTCCTGAACTAAATCAACTATGCAATAGGGAATGGCTGGCTGAAAACAACCACAGATTCAAATATAGTTATTAGACACGCTGAATAGGAGACCATTAAGGAGCCTGACCCAAATTCCCAATTGCTCCAAAGCTCTGTCTGGTTATGTGACTTGTTCAAAGTCACACAGTAGGTAAATGAAGGTGGTAAGATTCAAACTCTGCACCCTTAGCACAGGAAGCAGCTCATTAACAAGTCAAAGCTTTAGTCCTTTGCACTAACTGCCATCAGAGTAACAGTTTTTAATTAAATGCAGAAGTCCTTTACAATCTGACCGTGTAGAGGAGACTGTATCACAGTAATATGAGATGATGACTGCGTAATGGATACTGACGATCAGACAATTCTGATCATCACTCCAAGTAATGTAAAGACTTTATTTACGTGACAAATGGCAACTCCTTCACAATTGGCTGGAAAGAAGGTGCTGCAAAAACATATTCCTAAAATGCAACAAGTTTAGACTGATTCACTTTATAATCTTGAAATACTGAAATCTCAGATTTCAGTATCTCGAGACTATAAAGCCGAAAATTCAAAATACCGAAACTCCAAAAGCACAAAATTCAAAATCGCGACTTTTAAATACACCCTCCACTGCACAAACACACATACACCTTTCACCCCACACTACAACAAACAAAACACACAGAAACACAACAACACAAGTACACGAACCTACCCGACATATAAGCAGGGGGGCAAACCATCCTGCACCCCCCCACCCTCCCGCTACTTATATATAGTAACTCCGAGGTCACACTAAAAAGACAAAGACACTAAACCCACCACTACATACTCTAAAGTCCCCTCACACAAACACACATCACATACGTACAAACACCATCATTCTCTACACTTACACATTCACACTCTTACCTACATACCGTAACCTACTCCTACAACTTCCCAACACACTAGCATACACTAAAATCCCTACCCCAAACCCTTAACATATAAACACTTACCTGAATCTTCAGCTATCCATTAACACAGCGCACCACCACAACTGCTGATTCGACATTTCTGGATTCGGTTATATGGACTTTCGCGCAACTGGGATTTCGATATTTTAGTCTCAAGATAGTGAAATTCGAGATTTCAGTATTCCAAGAATGTGAAGTGCACCTGTTTAGACTACATTACACAATTCAAGCCTGTTAATGAATTCAATTTCATTCTTACTTCTGTGAATAAAGCCAAATAACCAAACCAAGGTACCCAGGAAAGGACAAGCCAGCACTAAAAAAAGTCTGATGTTTTAATAAAGCCAAATGAACCCTACTGTGTGTTTCTGGTTCATTTGACTTTATTAAAACATCAGACTTTTTTTAGTGCTAGCTTGTCCTTTCCTGGGTACCTTGGTTTGGTTATTTGGTTTTATTTTGTACCTGGAAAACCTTCTTGTTGGATTGCAGTGAATAAAGCAAAACAATTGAAGACAATATAGATGTTGTAGCAGCTTTTGTTCAGTAACCCACAGGTCACACAAAAGCAGAAATATTGCTGCATACAACACACTTTTTGGGGGGGGGGGGTGGCTTACATGCTTGCAGGATATCTACATTTAATTTTTAAATTCCCAGTGTCTTCCCTTTCGAGACCTATCCCCCCATACCAATTTTCTATCACTTGGCTGTTACCAAAAAACTATGTTCAAACCTGTCAGTGTGCATACTATTTTGTTCTTTACTTCATATGTGTTTAATTTAAAACTTGTAATTAAAAATTTACAGCAAAAACATTGACAGCTATTTGCTAAACAAAACAAAACACTCTCAGTTTGAAACAGACTTAGCATGACCAGTAGTAAAACTGCCTTCCCTTCAAACTCACATTTACTGAGAATGTGGCAAGATATTAAACTCCAAAAACATGCTGGGATTCATAGACAAACAGTGGCTTTGCAAATTGTGAGGATTTTAGATGAAATACATGTAATGCATTTTTAACAGCTTGGGACAGCCCACTGGACACAAATGTCCCTTTTCATGTGAAGCCCATGAGAATCAAGTGGTGAAGTGACATGGATAGAGTCAAACAGTACACAAACTAAAGCCAAGGAAGTCACACTCTCAGCTACAGAAAACAATAAATTGACAGCTTATTCTTACTCTTCTGCACTAAGTTCCAGATAAACCATTGTAGCCCAACACAGTACATTTCATAACTTTGGTCCTGCAAAAAAAGCTTAATTAAAATTGCATTTATAGATAAAATATTAACATTAAACTCATAGACTTCATCTTGTGCAGTTTATTCACAGCAAAATAAGAAAGACACTCTGTAACAGTCTACAAAACAAGGAAACCAAGGATCATATGTAAAGAACATGTGTCATGTGATACTCCTGTTAACTTCAACCAATTCCTTCCTTTACACCATAGCTACTCTGGGAGCCCGTTTAAATACTGTCACAAACTATATCAGTTTCAGAGCAAACATGTTTTTTTTTAAATATGTATTTCTATTTCTTTGGCAAAAACGTTTTCACTGTATTAGAAGTTTGTGCTTAGTTGTGTAAACAATGGTTATGCAACAAGACACAGCATGTTAGGGTGGAGTGGTAACCTGACTAACTTGTCTGGGTTAGTAGTGATCTCTTTTCTTAGATCCTGTTGCAGTATTCCTGTTTGGTTATCTTGGCAGAAGCTTCTGTAGGACCATACATCCGGCATAAGATCCAGGTCTGCAGGTGTAAGGGTGCATAAGTTGATGTATGAGGGCCACTATCAGTGTGAACATATGCCCTGCATCCATGGGTCTGTTCTACATGTGCTTGTTGGTATTATTGGCTTTCACTGCTTCAGATAAGAAGAGATCCTTCCTTTTAGTTTTCTTATTAGTATTGGTGTGTGGTACTTTATTAGATATTAGCTAGGAGGGGAAAGTGTGATTGTGGTCTCTTTAGAAGAGTACAGGATTCAGGGATGTGTGGAGTTTCAGCGACTGTTTCTGGAGTAGAGTTAGCACTAAATTTGTGTACAAGTACATTAACTATGTCTTTAGGGTTAGCGCACATAATAGCATTTTAGATTAATTCAGCACACAATAATCAACACTGGACTGTGCTTAAATGTAGATTCAAAATAGAGAGTGAAGTGGTTATGCATGTCCCAGTGTTCTCCACTGCTACTATCTGGGCCAGGTAGTGGTCTCTTCAGGTTACTCATTCAATGTACTTTAACTGATTTGTTGGTTATTCTCAGACAAAATGTTAAATAATTGTCAATGTTTTGTAAAGTATGACTGCCACCACATAGAAAGGGTAGTTTCAGTCTGTCACAGGCACAGAGACTCACGGGTTGGCATAGGAATGAGCTGTTACAGCGGGACACAAGAAAACTGCCAAGTGGCAGATGCACTTCAGACAATGGTTTACCCATTTCAGCAGGTGCCCTGGATGAGGTGGTAGGCCTAGTACCGCAGTCTCTCCTTGCAGCTGAGCGGATGTGAGCAGTGCAGCAGAACTTCAGTGGTTCAGATCATCTTCAGCAAACAAGTCAGTTGTAAGTACAGAGAACTAGACATGGAATAAATAAGACACTTGATTAGCTATGAAATTTACTGTAATGGATTCTGTTGGAGTCTTGTTTCTGTGCTCTCATGTAGGAGGTTTGGTTACTTCATCTGATTGCTTGAGCAGATTCATTGAGCCCATGGGGTAGGAACAGTTATGTTTGACATTTTAAATTTTGTTCTATTTTTTCAGCACAGTCTGTTTCTATATTAAAGTTGACTTTTCGCGGTTGAATCCATCATGCACTGTCATTTTTTTCCATGATAATATAGAACACTAAACTTTGAGCATTTGTCTCCTCAGAATTGTTATAAAAACAAACAAAAAACTGCTGCATTCAGCAACGGGACATTCTGGTCTTTCTGTCTTCAGAAACTGTCAGAATGTTGAAGACAGCTGTCAAAACACATTCCTTTTCTGACATTTTGAGAGTTCTACAAAAACACTTCATGGCCCAGTGTTCTCCATTATTACCCAGAACACGTGGATGCCATTTTTGGTTCATTCTTGGTTTTGATCTTTCTAATAGTCAGTGTTAGCTCTTTGCTTATCCTTTGGTAGTGTTTTTAAAGGAGTAATATTCTGCATTGTTATAGGACTTTAGATTTTTTTTCTTTTGTTATGAAGTTTGTTGTTGCTACACCACCTAGGTGGTTTGTTTTTAACTTTCCCATTAGATTTGGTTACAGTAGCGACTGCACAATCTATGCCGTTATATAGAAGGACTTCAACCTCCCATGCATAAGTACTAGCTGAGACTGCTTAGTGACTGGAAATAATACAAGTAAATTTTGAGAGCTTATGGTAGAGTATGGATAGGTTTGCCTGTTAGTAATCCCTAATTTCTCAATTATTCACTGTTAAATAGGAAAAGTTTACTAATTTGTGATTAGATTTAACATGGATTGAGAAACTGTAGAAGTGGCACATAAGAGGTCAGTGTTGGTGAGGACAGGATCTAGGATGTTCTGACCTCTAGAAACTGCTTTACTATTTGTTCAAGGGACAGTTATTTCTTAAATCCAGGAATCTTTGGGCATAACCAGCTTTAGCAGAACATGTGCAACAATCTGTCAATGGATTGCAGAAAATTACCCTAAATGAAAATAATTTACATTATGGGTAAGTCAGAGAATACATGTAGGAGTATTCTGTAATTACTTGGGACATGGAAGCTTCCTACACCGGGGTTATAAATTGATAATTAGTGTTGTTTAGGGTGAATTAGAGTTCAAAGTGTTCAGTTTTTGGTCCTGGGGAACCTGCTCAGATGTGATATGGTTTCTTAACAAATAATGAGCTTCCCTTCAGAACTGAACTCATGGTAACTGCAAGGCCCAAGTAACAAGGGGTAGTACTAATAGGTTCGTAGGTTCATAGGGGTGTATTAAGCTAATGCCCCTGGGGCCTTTACAAGTGTAGCCATAGGATTACCCTGGCATCGTGCCACCCGACCTTAGTTCCCAATGCCTCTGTCGAGTAGAGCCACGGGAGTTATCCCCGGGGTGAATTTTTTATTTCCCATCCACTCATATAGGTTCTAATTAATTAATTAGTTAATTACCTTTTAATAACTGAATGGGTGGACTATTTGACAGATCCTTTTCAGCTACAACCTGGGCCCTGTAGGCAAAAATTGGGCAACATACATATTGAGATAATACATATTAAAGATTGGACATCATACATAGTGATATAGTACAAACTAAACAGGAACAGTTGTAAGGTGTACAACTACAAAAGTAACATGTCAGTGGAGAAGGTTATTTGCACTAATTGGCAAAGAGATTTTCAGGTATTAATTCAATTATCTTAAATCTGATTTATAATACCTTGCAGTACATAGCATGGCATACAAATGCAGAGGCATATAGACGTTATCTTTGCAATGAAAGCAAGTTTCAGTTACAACTCAGACATGGGTATGTTCAAGTTGAAGAAGAGCCTCAGTCAGGTAATTTGTTTTTGAGAGCCCTAGTACTGATAAGATCAAGCATATTATTGTCTGAATTTGAATTTGCTGTGGCTTTATTTAATAAAGTTGGGATGTTTAGAAAGTAGGATCTGACTAAAAAAACCTTATGTGTCAGCAAGGACTTTAGCAAGTAAGCAGAAGCCATGAAACAAGTGGTGCTAGCTATCCACTGCAAAACATGCTGGCCTATCTACCATGTCATCCTAGGCTGGCACAGACTGGGCCCCTACCCTAGAGTGACACCAAGTACTTATCCTGAAGCCAGTTATTTTACCTTTGTATTTAGGAGTCATTCTAGGTGAAGATAGGGTTCCATTTAGAACCAAAGTCCTTTTTGCCTTTGACACATGCATAGCAATTTCCTAAAAGTTTCTCTACATTTTCCTCGGAGTTAAGCACTGCCAGTCATTCACACTAACATGGACACCATTGAGCCACATTCATATTTGCCCAGTGCAATGGACTGAAGAGCCCTTGTAACATCATGTATCCCGTTACCAAAGAGACATCTGTTATCCTGTCCTAGTTCAGCCTCATAAGTATGGAGTCAGACTGCATAACAGGGAGCCTATCGGTAGATCAAAGGCAGTTTCGGTGATTGCCATTGCAGCAAAAATGTTTTGCCAAAAGCACTTTTGCTGACAGTGGAAAATTCCTTTTTTTCTACTGGTGTGCAAACTCAGTGTAGACATATTTAAGTTTGGGGGGGGTGGGAGTACAGGGAACTTTGTCTTCCTGCAAAGAAAGATTTAATACAAGATTTACTGAAAGTCCTTTCGGTGAAACATTTTTGGAGTTTTTGATTTCATAGAGGAAGGTGTCAATAGAACAACATGGTTTCACATAAAAATAGAGTCCACAATTACTAGAACATTTCTACTTGGGCTCATGGACTTAAATGCAGTGGATGGTTTAAAGTCAGCAGTGTGCTGACTCATTTTATTTGTGTGAGGGTGGTAATGTGAGTTTAGATTGCTGCTGAGGCCTGCTAGTCCCAGCTCTAGGAGGCTTTGAAAGGGACTTTTTGACCACATCAGCATATATTGGTTTGGCATGTTTATGCATTGGTATGGGTTCTAATGTGTGGTGCTTACATTTCATCATTCTAGGTGAGAGGGTCACATTCATGCCATGTAAATACTTGCACCTGTCACAGATTGCACCACATATGTTAAGCAGTAGCCCATTGTCTGTAAGGATTTGGCAGTTCTTGCAATGCCTGAGAGTATCTAATGTGATAAGGCTGGAAATGGAAGATATGGAAGTAGACTGTTCTTCCATGTCTGCTGAGGGACTACTACAAGTTTGTAAGTACTAAGTTGGCGAATGTTCTACATATACCCATGGTAACTAATATAAAATTTCAGTTATGTTCATAGGTATAAGGTATATCAAGTGCAAATGGCATCAATATACAAGAGCAAGAGAAGTTAAAATACCACATAAACAAACCCATAATAAACAAGGGTAAGATTCTACAATAAGTAAGAGATCCCGCAGTAAATTAGGATCCAACAATAAGGAAAGGTACCGAGCAGAGTAAAAGTAGCAAGTTAAGGGCAATAGTAACAAATGGCAGTACCTGAACAGTGGCTACAGCAACAGGATAGCCACAACACAGCTAAGCACAATTCATAGCAGTCAATTAGCCAAGATGCACACACATGAACATGTTGAGTGCCCACAATGGTTATTCATTCACAAGAGAACAGACTACCATAAAATGTGTGGTGGTAAGCAGCACATAACTACAACCAGCTCACTTGTGCAGGGATGGTCACATTATGCAGTGGCATGCAACCGCATTTAACTTATAGCAAGCCACTAAAACCCCGACAAAACTCAAATGAACACAGTGGCCAGTAGCAACATTTTTCAAAGGTCTGCAACAATCAGGAGCCTCTCCTACATTCAGGTATTCCAGCCACATCACTTTCCTAAGAGTTACTAAAGTTATAAAGCTTTTCTGAAAGGTGCCATTTTACCTAAGGTCCCCAGGAAGAGAGTTGGTCCACTCTATGGGGCATTTACTGAATTTTAGAGAAGCATACCCAGACACCCTTTGAGCTGGCAATCAAACCAGATTTAGAAAACACTTTTCCTGGTACCCATTACATCAGTGAGGAGGATTTCTGAACTACAAGCCTTGTGACACAACTCTCCAGTCTAGTATTTCACCCTCCAGTCTGGTATGTGCCCAGTGTGGCTGCAGAAAAGCCTAAAACAGTCCATTTGCCTGCGCATGTTCTTCCCTTCATATGCCAACAAGGGGGTACTTCATGTACTCCATGGATATGCACAAGCATCAGAGGCACAGAAAAATGATAGGCATAGTTTTTATTCAAACTAAAGGGGTGGCAAAAGCCACATAACTATGGGCTAGGCTTATAAATGCCCTTGGGCAGATAGCCTAGTATGAACCTATGAACCTATGAACCTATGAACCTATGAACCTACAGTTCTGGTCTAACAGAACAGTCATTCAACAAAAATGAACATTTTCAGTCCCCAAAATGGAAAAGAAATGGCTAAAAGATACTGTTATCTTTTAATGTCTTCATACCCCCCAATATAATGATGCACTGCTATCCCTGTAGCATAAGCCAGCTCAGTCATTATGTCTTATCCATAAAGCTCTGTTAAACATAATTCCATTTTTCCATCCATGTTTTCACATTGTTAACTGCTTCTTGAACTAAATGTTGTAGCATATTCTTGCATCTGTAAATATGTACAGTATATATGTTTTATAGAATATCCTTGTATCTGCAGATATGTTTTGGTCATTTCTTATGTGATCGTATCCTAATCACCTGGGCTGTGCCTACAAATGACCCACTGATATCAGTGCACTACCCTGGTAAACATATATAAATAAATAATAGTAATAAATAAAAGGGAAAGTCCTTCTGTCAAGGCAGACATCCGAATGCATTAAATTCTGTTACAAGAATAAAAGCAAATCTCTGCCTCAGGCCCCATGTTGTCCACTCTAGTTGGACCATGACTACCATCTTGGCTTTTCTGCATAATGCCACTGTCAGTGACATTTGTGCAGCAGTTACATGATCAAACCTCAACACTTCTATCAAGCCCTACAAACTAAATATTACTTCCAAAGAAAAATTACCCTTTGGGGGCTAACATTGTCAAAGGAATGCTCTCGAAATGGGGGCTGTTCAAGAATTGATAGGCAGTCAGCCGTACAGATTGTCAACAATGGACCACTTCCTAACAAATACAAAAGTTATGCACTTACCATGATTATAGACTGATAAGAAAATAATTCACCCCCATCATCATGGTCCTTTGAGAACTGGGTTTGGTTGGTGAGCATGGCCATTAGCTAATTAACTACAACTTGGCTGGATAACTTTGTCATTTCTCCTTGTCTTTTTAGGACTGTCTTGTTTTTCATAGGAAGGCATAACCAAATGCTATCACAGTGAAATGAATATGAGTGAATAGAGAATCAGGATGGGATCATGGGAGGAAGCAAGTGGGCCTGAAAAAATTCTTGGGTGCTGAGCAGTCTAATGCCCAATGCATATAGTGCTACAGATTAGCAAAGATATATGCATGTCTTGTGATTCTGTCATTCTGATAAGTACATAGCATTCATATATTATATTGTCATGTCACAGGTGTAGAAAACCACCAGTTATAAGTATGTAATGCAACTTTTTAATTTAGACAATTTCCAGTAAAGGTCCCAGCATTTCATTGCAGTTGTATATGAACTTTGGCAAAAATAATTCTGTATCTTCGTGACTAATTTATCGTCCTTTTCTTTTCCACCTGACACTCTGTTGCAAACTAAGCATGTAAAGAGACAGTAACATTTTTGTTTCCCCCTCTGCCCTGTCTTGTATTTCGTGGCGTCTGCACTAAACATATTTCTGCTGCTTTAGCAGATGCTAGTTTTATGTCCAGAAGGAGACATGTAGCTGCCCGACCTGGGTTACCTTATCTACAAATCAATATTGTGACAGCTGCTGTTTAAAGTAAACTAACAAAAATATATATTTTTTAAATCTTATTGTAGTTTAGCATTTTTGCATCTTCTCTTGTTTGCCCAGTATATCATTACAGTGTCCTGTGTATATTAATCTTGCTTACTCTTGAAATAATTCATTGTTAGGTCAAATATGTCCAAGGTGCTTTCTTTTACTTTGATACCTGTTCTTTTTATCACAACCTAGACAATGGTCAGAGATGGACATACTGGATTTCAGTTTAAAGTCTCACATAAGAGCAGGACATCAGCAGCATATCACCTTCTCATTTTTTGTTAGTTATGAGCTCTGTAAAAAGGGCTGATGAGGGGACAGACCCCTAGACTGAAGTGTCTAGGTCTTTCATTTACAGAGGTCAAGTTTCTTCCAGCTGAGCAAGAGATGCTTACATGGATGCTAGTTGCAGATGTAGAAACTGAGTTGTAAATATATACTAATGCAAATATATATATATATATATATATATATATATGTATATATATATATATATGTGTGTATGTATATATATATATATATATATATATATATATATATATATATATATACACACACACACACACACACACACACACACACACACACACACACACAGATATATACATACATAGAGAGAACTATATAAATGGCTGCAGTCTACAGACACCACTCCAGGATAATAATATGTTAAAAGCTGTGTTGTCAGTGACCTTGTTCTGTTTACACTCATTCTAGATCTTTCTTCTAGTTACAGACAATGCAGTATTTGTGACTTATGACTTTGCTGAATCCATTAATATTTTTGATTGGCGGTATTATTTTCTGCATTGATTGGAGAGGGCAGATAGAGAGAGTCACACAATTAATAATTGAAGAACCGTACATGCAATTAATTTCACCACCAGATCGAAGCCCTTTCCAGTGATGCTCATTCCTTAGAGGGTTTGAAGCTGGGGAAATAAAATTGATGAGGATAATATTTATTTATGACTTATTGCAGATGAATTATTGAAAAAGGCGTGACAGGGCATTAGTAAATTCTGCATGAGAAAATTAAGTTGCAGATAACAGATTCATATAATCTGCAGAAAGGGCGTTCTCATGGAGGCCTCCTCACAGTTTGGGCTGCAGCTCCTATTTTTTTAAATACTTTAGTGGCTGCTTTGGTTGGCCTGGATCCTACTTAGCAGCATGGTTGCCAGGTATTCCAGAACAATCCTATCATTTTCTTTATTAGTTCATCAAGACTGTAGTACCGAGAAAGGCAAGAAGCACTTTTAATGTTTCTGAAGTTTCTAGGATACATAGTAAATTCATAACAGATGAACATATACCCTTCCATACTTGGAAGTTCCTGTTAAAAGTTTGAACAAAGACTTGGATTCTCCAGTTGTCATCTCATGTCAGGGCCATAGTCCTTCTCTCCCAGGAGGGAACAGCAGTACCCATGCCCTTTCCAGTCTGCTAGTCTGTCACTGTTAGACTGAATATGAAGCAATATCAGTACCTGCATTACACAGAGGTGCAGTCACTCCCTGTTAGATTATAACACAGGAACAGAGCCTACATTACACAGAGGTGCAGTCACTCACCGTTAGATTATAACACAGCATCAGTGCTTACATTACACAGAGATGCAGTCACGCCCTGTTAGATTATAACATAGCATCAGTGCCTACATTACACAGAGGTACAGTCACTCACTCACTGTTAGATTATAACATAGTGTCAGTGCCTACATTACAAAGAGGTGCAGTCACTCACTGTTAGATTATAACACAGGAACAGAGCCTACATTACATAGAGGTGCAGTCATTCACCGTTAGATTATAACACAGCATCAGTGCTTGCATTACACAGAGATACAGTCACTCGCTGTTAGATTATAACACAGCGTCAGTGTCTACATTACACAGAGGTGCAGTCACTCATTGTTAGATTATAACACAGTGTCAGTGCCTACATTACACAGAGGTGCAGTCACTCACTGTTAGATTATAACACAGCGTCAGTGCCTACATTACACAGAGGTGCAGTCACTCACTGTTAGATTATAACACAGCGTCAGTGTCTACATTACACAGAGGTGCAGTCACTCATTGTTAGATTATAACACAGTGTCAGTGCCTACATTACACAGAGGTGCAGTCACTCACTGTTAGATTATAACACAGCGTCAGTGTCTACATTACACAGAGGTGCAGTCACTCATTGTTAGATTATAACACAGTGTCAGTGTCTACATTACACAGAGGTGCAGTCACTCATTGTTAGATTATAACACAGTGTCAGTGCCTATATTACACAGAGGTGCAGCCACTCACTGTTAGATTATAACACAATATCAGCACCTGCATTGCACAGAGGTGCAGTCACTCACTGTTAGATTATAACACAGGAACAGAGCCTACATTACACAGAGGTGCAGTCACTCACTGTTCGATTATAACACAGCGTCAGTGCCTACATTACACAGAGGTGCAGTCACTCATTGTTAGATTATAACACAGTGTCAGTGCCTATATTACACAGAGGTGCAGCCACTCACTGTTAGATTATAACACAATATCAGCACCTGCATTGCACAGAGGTGCAGTCACTCACTGTTAGATTATAACACAGGAACAGAGCCTACATTACACAGAGGTGCAGTCACTCACTGTTCGATTATAACACAGCGTCAGTGTCTACATTACACAGAGCTTCAGTCACTCCCTGTTAGATTATAACACAGTGTCAGTGCCTACATTACACAGAGGTGCAGTCACTCACTGTTCGATTATAACACAGCGTCAGTGTCTACATTACACAGAGCTTCAGTCACTCCCTGTTAGATTATAACACAATATCAGCACCTGCATTGCACAGTGGTGCAGTCACTCCAGCAAGGGGAAGGCATGACTTGAAATGTTTTAAATTGTTATTGAATGGTTCTAGTCTGGACGCCAGCAGTGACACCAGGGCTAACAAATGTTCCGGCAAAGTTACTCTTAACTGTTGCAGTTACTTGATAACTGAGTTAGTGGGCCAATTCAACACCAATCTTTTTAGCCACAACTAAGTCACAAGGCTTTACAAAACTAACAAATGACAGAAGTATGTAATAGTAAAAGACTGAGACTAACTACAACAAAGTTATATTAGTGTAATCAATAGGTATTGTGGTTTGCTGAAGCTTAGTTCACTAAGCCCAAGCTGTTGAATTTACACTTCTCAGAAATCGTTGCCCTAGGGGAACTGCAGTTTTCTGAGATGTGTTAGGATTTTTCCCCATGAGAAAGCACATTGTTTGCTACATTAGTACTTTTGATGAAATGCTGTTTATAATCTTTTGGTGTGCACATGTTGGAATCTTCTCTGAACAGGACTGTAATCTGTCAAAATACAAAGTCAAAAAACTACAGACTAGGTAGGTTACTGTCTCAGAATTGTAGCAGCTGGTGTGAGTAATTTGCTCTATAACCTAACCTCTTCACTCTCCTTATATGATTACTAAACTCCTGTGTCTTTTGCTACTAGTGACTGATGATATTTTCTCCATATTTATTTTTATTTTCACTTGTTGATTCTGGTACACTAATACTGATCTCTGTTTATACCATTCTAATTGAATTCATTGAATTCTGCTTTAATGTATATTTTCTGTATATACTGCTGTAATCAAACTAGATTCCTGCTTTTATGTATATATTCTGTATATGTTACTATATTTACTATCTGTAACACTGTTTCTGCTTCTGTACTAATTAATGTTTATATTTTTTCTGTATCTCGTTGGACCTTTTCTCCCCGGGCCTCCACTGAAAATGGGCTCTTTTAGGCCCAGTGGACTTATCGCGGTAAACAAATGCAATAAATAAATAAATAAATAGCCAGGATTTCAGAATGGCAGTACTGGATGGAGTTTATGTATCTTAATGTAGAGCTAATTTATGTGCTGGTGTAAGATATTGCCGGTCTCAGTCTCTTTAGGAAATTAGCTGTCTATTACATAGGTGACATGTTAACCAAAGAATAAACTGAATAAGAATAGAGACACATCACCATAAGGAAGATAACCTTCATATTTCAACATTAACTTTCCACATACATACTGGCAGTGGTGGAGGGATAGTAGTTGTTGGCAGAGTTCCATAAATTACCACAGAATGTATGTAATTAGGCTCCTTGTCAGAAGTGCAACATCCAGAGTTTTGAGTCCCATACCACCAAAAAAAAAAAAAAAAAAAAAAAACGGATAGCTTCAGAGAAAGGACACAGAATTTCATAACTTTTTAACTGTTAAACTGTTTTTTGCATGAAAACTTCCCCTGCACCCTGCAACGTGGAGGGCAGCATCCTCCGACACCCCTAGTAGTTATAACTACTAACTTCAAGGTTATTGTACCTCAGAACAGTGGGCAGACTCTAGGATACTAAAACTGTAGTCTTAGTATGTATTCCAGTGTACACTTTTAAAGTTTCACGTTTCCAGGGATTGACTTAAGAATACTGTCAACTGTGTAATTTTCTGCAGTTTACAAGGTTTAGTACAGAACGGTGAGTGTGACCCTTTACTGGAATAAGACAATTTCTATTTACCTTGGTAGTGATGCAGCAATAATGCTGTGGGTAGTCCGACCAAAGTCCTTCCTCAGTTATTAGTTTTTTATTAACTTCGTATGTTAAATATACAAGGCAAGTTCTTTTGTCTAAAATTCTAAAAAAAAAAAAAAATCCACAACACTGCATCATAGATTCATAGATAGTCAATCTTTGAATCTCTGAATTTATGATATGTGACGCAGTGTTGCAGAGAAGAATGTAATATTACTTATTTTACTTTAAGTTACTAGGCTGTCTTGTGGGCTAGGTCCATTTTTACTGGATGTCCAACGAGAAAAGTTAGGTTAGTAGGAAGGGAAAACATACAGTATTGTGCAATTAGATATATATTTCTTTTAAAACATAACAATAGGAAATAATGTAAGCGAAAACAATGAACAATAATATCACATCAGCCTTAGTTTCTGCAAGACATTGAAGTATGTGTCAGCAAATCAATTGAAGAATATTATGTTCTATAACTTCTACACGGGGATGTGGGGCTGCTTTAAATTATTTATAAAGACAAAATACTTGAAAAAGACAGGCAAACAAGGAAAATCAGCAAGATAATAGAGAGTAGAGATAGACTGGAAGAGACAGGAGAATTTAATTGACAGAAAGAGAAGCAGAGATGCAACGATAGAAATGCAAGCAACCTGCACCCCCCAACACAACCCAAATGACACATATGCCACATACTGTGTGTGCCACTCAACTACAGCCCATAAGGCATAACGTACCCAACACTCTAGTCATAGGTGACTCTATAGTCATGCAAACTGATGTTCCACTCGCCAGGCTAAACAAGGAGAAAGTTACTGTCATCTGCCTGTCGGGTTCCAGGATCCGCCACATAATGCACGCACGCAGGTCACTCCACAACAAGTACAAATATGACTCTGTCATTGTCCATGTAGGTGTGAATGGCCTGAGACATACCTCCCTGGACTACATGAAAAGAGACATGGAGGAGCTCTCCGATCTTGTAGCCCAGGCAGGTATGACCTTCGCCCTGAGTAGCATCCTGCCATCACCTAGAATGATACCACAGTACAAGGACAAAATGATTGACATCAACAATTGCCTAAGCTTCTGGTGTCATTCTAAGGGAATCCAGTATCTGCCTGGGATGACATGATCAACAGACCATGCTGCTTTGCCAGAGATGGCCTGCACCTGTCGCCCTTGAGATTCCGGATACTGGCAAAGGCTCTTGCCACCCCTATATTGCCTTTTTTGGGCAAGGTTCAAATGACAAATTCACCACCATAACAGGTACAAGCAAGCAAAACCTGAGGGTAATGCTACTCAATGCTAGAAATCTAAACCTCAGAATGCACTCACACGAGGCACTCTTTAAAACGGAGAACATTGACATCTGTGCAGTGACAGAGACCTGGTTCATAGCTCCAGAGATCACCTCTGCATTACCAGGCTATAATTCATACCACACCTTTCGGCCACCAAACCCGGACTGAAACACTAAAGGTGGAGGCGTGTCCATATTCATTAAGGATATCCACATCTCCAAGCTAGTTGCTCAGCATAATGCATCCGAGATTATCCAAGTTCAACTAACTCTGGGCAAAACCGCATTCCAGATTGTAGCTTGCTACAGACCCCCCACCTTGCCCCAGGATTCCCACTCCTCTTTTCCTGATACACTGGAAAATATTAAGGTACAACCCAACACCCTAATAATGGGTGATTTCAACTACCCCACCATTAACTGGGAAAACTACTCATGTACCAGCTCTTTTGCTCAACGTTTTCTGGAATTCATCAATTCCAGTGCCTTGGATGAACTTATCCACACCCCCACCAGGGGCAGCAATATCTTAGACCTGGTCATCACCAACAT
>NC_056739.1:119668221-119698221 GCF_019279795.1 Protopterus annectens
TTCTTCAGATCAGTCTCCAGAGCCGTGGACAAGGGTAAGGTGGTCCATACAGCCTGTCTGGACCTCGTGAAGGATTTCAACACCATCCCCCACTCTGAAATCATAGACAAACTTACTAAACTGGGCATTAGTCCCTACATCACTCGATGGGTTGCCAACTGGCTTACTGACAGAACCCACACTGTAAAAATAGCCAACTCCAAATCCAGCTCCAGACAAGTGACAAGTGGAGTATCTCAGGGTTCAGTCCTGGGACTGCTCTTGTTTGGCATCTACATCTCTGAAGTACAGGCCAGCACAAAGGGACTCTAGCTAACAAAGTTCACAGATGACTGCAAACTGGGAGCCATTATTGAATCCCCAAATGATGTGGATATTCTACAAAAGGGCCTTACAGAAACAGATGCTTGGTGCCACAGCCATGGGCTCAAGCTCAATGCCAAGAAATGTATAGTTATCCCCTTTTGGAAAAAACATGTACCCATGAATTACAACATAGGTGGCAGTACACTAACCACCGAAAGTGTGATAGGAGAATTAGGGACACAGGTAGACAGTGGTCTCACCTTTGATAACCACATTGCCACAACAGTCAGGAAATCCTTCTATGTGGCACACACCATCACTAAGGGCTTTTCATCCAGGAAAAAGGAGGTCATTGTCCCACTGTGCTCATCCCTCATTAGACCCATTATAGAATAGAACTCCCCATTTGGTATGTACCTCTCAAGACATCTGCAACAACTGGAAAGGTTGCAGAAATACCTCACTAAAAGAATCACAGGCCTAAAGCAGATGCCCTGTGCTGACCGTCTAAAAAAACTCCACCTATACTCTGTCATATATCGTCTACTCAGAGGCGATCTCTGCTTAATATAACAAGACCATGTCAAACCCAGAGCTGCTGGACATGCTACACTTAAAGAAATCCCAATCCCTCAAAGACACATGCTCCAGGGATCTAAACATTGTCATCACAATGAACAAAACATGCTGGAGGGATAGGTTCCTGACCTAGAGACTCACCATACTCTGGAATAGACTGCCCATACATGTCAAGCAGAGTGCCTCTTTGGCCCTGTCCAAAAGGAACCTTGATGGTTGGATGGGAAATTCACCCCAGGGATCATGTCAGCCACCCTGCTAGATAGGTTATAGTCAGCATCTTTAGCACTGCCGGTGACTGATAGGTTATAGTCAGTAGCTTTAGCACTGCCAGTGACTGATAGGTTGTAGTCAGTATCTTTAGCACTGCCGGTGACTAGTATAGTCAGTATCTTTAGTACTGCCGGTGACTGATAGGTTATAGTCTGTATCTTTAGCACTGCCGGCGACTGATAGGTTGTAGTCAGTATCTTTAGCACTGCCAGTGACTGATTGGTTACAGTCAGTATCTTTAGCACTGCCAGTGACTGATATGTTACAGTCAGTATCTTTAGCACTGCCAGTGACTGATAGGTTGTAGTCAGTATCTTTGGCAGTGCCAGTAACTGATAGGTTATAGTCAGTATCTTTAGCACTGCCAGTGACTGATAGGTTATAGTCAGTATCTTTAACACTGCCAGTGACTGATAGGTTGTAGTCAGTATCTTTAGCACTGCCAGTGACTGATAGCTTATAGTCAGTATCATTAGCACTGCTGGTGACTGTTAGGTTATAGTCAGTGTCTTTAGCACTGCCGGTGACTGATAGGTTATAGTCAGTATCTTTAGCACTGGCAATGACTGATAGCTTATAGTCAGTATCATTAGCACTGCTGGTGACTGTTAGGTTATAGTCAGTGTCTTTAGCACTGCCAGTGACTGATAGGTTATAGTCTGTATCTTTATCACTGCTGTTGACTGATAGGTTATAGTCAGTATCGTTAGCACTGCCGGTGACTGATAGGTTATAGTCAGTATCTTTAGCACTGGCAATGACTGATAGCTTATAGTCAGTATCATTAGCACTGCTGGTGACTGTTAGGTTATAGTCAGTATCATTAGCACTGCTGGTGACTGTTAGGTTATAGTCAGTGTCTTTAGCACTGCCGGTGACTGATAGGTTATAGTCAGTATCTTTAGCACTGCCAGTGACTGATAGGTTATAGTCAGTATCTTTAGCACTGGCAATGACTGATAGCTTATAGTCAGTATCCTTAGCACTGCTGGTGACTGTTAGGTTATAGTATCTTTGGCACTGCCAGTGACTGATAGGTTGTAGTCAGTATCCTTAGCACTGCTGGTTACTGTTAGGTTATAGTATCTTTGGCACTGCCAGTGACTGATAGGTTGTAGTCAGTATCCTTAGCACTGCTGGTTACTGTTAGGTTATAGTCAGTATTGTTAGCACTGCCAGTGACTGATAGGTTATTATTACTATCTTTATTGTTGTCAGCAAGTATAATGTCATCATCTCCACATATAGGACTGTCATTGACTATAGCCTTATCATTCGCATACAGGATGACCTTTAGTTGGGGGTCAGCATGCCGCATGTTAAGTTATTATAGGTGTCGGAACTGTTAGATCATTAATCTTCTCTTCATTTACATTCACAGGTATGCATACCTCACTGTTACAATGCATTACTTCACAGGTATGCATACCTCACTGTTACAATGCACTACTTCACAGGTATGCATACCTCACTGTTACAATGCATGACTTCACAGGTATGCATACCTCACTGTTACAATGCATTACTTCACAGGTATGCATACCTCACTGTTACAATGCATTACTTCACAGGTATGCATACCTCACTGTTACAATGCACTACTTCACAGGTATGCATACCTCACTGTTAGAATGCATTACTTCACAGGTACGCATACCTCAATGTTACAATGCATTACTTCACAGGTACGCATACCTCACTGTTACAATGCATTACTTCACAGGTACGCATACCTCACTGTTACAATGCATTACTTCACAGGTACGCATACCTCACTGTTACAATGCATTACTTCACGGGTATGCATACCTCACTGTTACAATGCATTACTTCACAGATACGCATACCTCACTGTTACAATGCATTACTTCACAGGTACGCATACCTCACTGTTACAATGCATTACTTCACAGGTACGCATACCTCACTGTTACAATGCATTACTTCACAGGTACGCATACCTCACTGTTACAATGCATTACTTCACAGGTATGCATACCTCACTGTTACAATGCATTACTTCACAGGTACGCATACCTCACTGTTACATTGCATTACTTCACAGATACCTAACTGAGACCTGTACTGAGGTTTATGCAGCATGAATAGGGGTAGCACGACACTGAAAGATCCCTTGTAAGAGCAACAGCAAGATTTACTGTGTATGAGTAAGTTTAAGGGTGGGGTATACACCATCAGTAATGGTAATAACTGTTAATGCAAAGGTTACAGCATGAAACCTGTCTGTGACTTCACAGAGGCCCGGCTATAGAGTTTAAGGGTGCGGTGTACACCATCAGTAATGGTAATTACTGTTAATGCAAAGGTTACAGCATGAAACCTGTCTGTGACTTCACAGAGGCCCGGCTATAGAGTTTAAGGGTGGGGTATACACCATCAGTAATGGTAATTACTGTTAATGCAAAGGTTACAGCATGAAACCTGTCTGTGACTTCAAAGAGGCCCAGCTATAGAGTTTAAGGGTGGGGTATACACCATCGGTAATGGTAATAACTGTTAATGCAAAGGTTCATAGGTTCATAGGTTCATAGGCTCATACTAGGCTATCTGCCCTAGGGCATTTATAAGCCTAGCCAGAGTGTGTTTGGCTTTCGCCACCCATTTTAAATTAAATTTGCTATGCCCTTTTTCGAGGTTAGTATACTGTGCCTCTGTCTAACAGTGACACAGAAGTGATACCCAAGGTAAACCTACGATTTCCCATCCACTCATCAAGATTCCTCTTGAAGAGAGTCAGTGAGGGACTCTGCCTAACCTGGACTGGGATTTTATTCCAGAGTGAAGGGAGCCTCTGGGTTATGAATCTGTCCCACCAGCATGTCCTATTTATTTCAGTGCTGAGGTTCAAGTCTCTCGAGCACGTAGCTCAATGGGATTTGGATTTTCTGAGGTGCAGCATGTTTATTAATTCCGGGTTGGACATGGCTTTATACGTCAGGCACAGATTGCCTCTGAGCAGGCAGTATGTCACTGAGTAGAGCTGGAGTTTCTTTAACCGGGCAGCATATGGCATCTGTTTGAGCCCTTTGATCCTCTTGGTGAGGTACTTTTGGGGTCTTTCCAGTTGCTGCAGGTGTCTGGTAAGGTACATCCCAAAAGGGGCATTGTACTCAATTATGGGCCTGATGAGGGATAAGTAAAGAGGCACGATGACCTCCCCTGATCTAGATGTGAATCCCTTCATGATTAGGTGGGCTATATAAAATGTTTTTCTAACCACTTTGGCCACGTGGTTGTCAAATGAGAGATTGCTATCAACTTGGGTCCCCAGGTCCCTAATTACTTCTTCTGTACTTAATGGATTACCTTCTATGTGGTAATTTGTGGGCACTTTGTTTTTGCCAAAGGGGATGACTATACACTTTTTGGCGTTTAGCTTGAGGCCATGGCTCTGGCACCAGTTGTCTGTTCCTATGAGGCCCTTTTGGAGGATGCTTGTGTCGGCTGGAGAGTCGATTATGGCGCCCAGTTTGCAATCATCTGCGAACTTGGTCAGCCACAATCCTTCCGTGTTGGCCTGTACCTCCAAGAAATATATACCGAACAAGAGAGGTCCCAGGACTGAGCCTTGTGGGATGCCACTTGTAACTGGTTTGGAGTCTGACATGGCTCCAGCAATTCTAACCATGTGGGGTTTTGTCCTTGAGCCAGCTTGCAACCCATCTAGTGACATAGGGGTTTATATTTAAGCTGGTGAGCTTATCTATAATGCCTGAGTGGGGTATTGTATCAAAGGCTTTTGTGAGGTCCAGGTAGGCTGTGTGGACCACCTTCCCCTCGTCAATGGCCTTGGTGACTGTTTCAAAGAAATCAACCAGGTTTAAGAGGCAGGATCTGCCTTTAACAAAGCCGAACTGGGTAGGATCCAGTGTCTGTAGGTCCCCAATATCTTCATTTATGAGGTCCATGATGATCCTTTCCATAGCTTTGCAGACCGAGCTAGTTAGGCTTATGGGGCGATAGTTTCCAGGATCTGTTGAGGCACCACCTTTGTGGAGAGGGACCACTGTTGCTGTACGCCACTCTTTGGGTACATATCCTGTAGTAAGGCTGAGATTGAACAGTAGTTTTATGTTTGGGTTTAGCTCTTCTTGGAGTTCATGTAGGATGCAGCCCGGGACACCGTCTGGTCCCATTGATGCTGTGTTTTTTGCTTTGGAGAGGGCAGCTCTTTCCTGAGCATCTGAGATATCAGGGGGGCAGCACTCTTCTGGGATAGATATTTGCCCTTTTGTTGGGGAGGGGGGGGTGTTTGCGCTAAACCTGTCAGCTAGGATGTTGGCAATGTCTGTGGGTTTGGTGTATTTTTTGTCATTTTGGACTAATTCTGAGCATATCTGGGAATTCCCACCCAGGTTCCTAACATAACTAAAGAAAGCCTTGTGATTATCCTTAGTGTCCTGTGCAATTTTTCTCTCGAAGCTGGCCTTAGACGATTTTATGAGTGCCCGTAGTTTTTTGCTAATACTGATCAGAGATTGTCTTCCTTTTTTGGGATTTTGCTCTATCATGTAGTAGCTTCCTCCTTCTATTGTATAGTTTGTTTATGGCTGGGGTCCACCAGACAGGATGTCTGCCTTTGGAGGATTGGGTCTTGGTTTTATTTGGGATTGCATGATCCATGCATTCCTGAAGGTGTTTGTCGAATGCGTTTATAAAGGATTCTGTGGTCTGGGCCGTATTTTCCACAGGCCCGGGGACTTTGAAGGATTCCACCTCGGTTTTGAGGAGTGTGAAATTTGCTTTAGAGAAGTTTTTCACTGTGGTTTTCAGGGCAGGGGGTGGAGTCGGGATGTGAATATCCAGTGAGATTAGTTTATGGTCTGATCTTACCAGTGAGGGATACACTTCTGGTCTGGAGCATAGAGTCCCCATGTTGGTGATGATCAGGTCTAGTATGTTTTCCCCTCTTGTGGGAGTGGTAACAAGTTGTTCCATAGCATTTGAGTTTAGAAATTCTAGGAACCTTTGGGCTAGAGTATTGGAGCTAGAGTAATCTCCCAGTCTATGTTTGGGTAGTTGAAGTCGCCCAATATAATGGTGTTTGGAGAGACCTCCATATTTTCCAGTGTTCTCAGGAAGGCTGAGTGGGGCTCCTGGTTTTGGGAGGGTGGTCTTTAGCAGGCTGTAAACTGGAAGGCAGTTTTACCCACTGTTAGTTGCACATGGATAGTCTCTGATGCCACCAACCTGGAGGTGTGGGTATCTTTGACGAATATTGATATTCCCCCTCCTTTTGTGGTTCGGTCCAAGTTTTGGGGCCAAAAAGCATGGTATGAGGTATAACCTGGTAGTGCTGGGGTGCTCTCGGGAGCCTTGAACCAGGTTTCTGTTACTGCACAGATATCGATGTTCTCCATGCTAAGGAGAGTTTTGAGTGAATGCATCTTGAGGTTTAGACTTCTGTCGTTGAGTAGCATTACTCTTAGTTTCTTATCCCTTGTGATACCTATGGAGGTGGGTTTGTCTTTTAAGCCTTGCCTAAAAAAGGCACTATGAGGGGTAGCAAGAGCCTTTGCCAATATCCAAAAGCCCAGGGGTGACAGATGCAAGCCGTCCCTAGCGAAGCATCGTGGCTTGTCGAGCATGTCATCCCAGGCTGACAGGCATTGGATCCCCTTTGAATGACACCAATACTTAAGCCAGTTGTTGAAATTGATCATCTTGTCTTCATATTGTGGCATCATTCTTGGTGAGGGTAAGATGCTACTCAAGGTCAGGGTCATACCAGCCTGGGCTACATGCTCAGAGAACTCCTCTATGTCTCTTTTCATGTAGTCCAGGGAGGTACGTCTCAGGTCATTCACACCAGCATGGGCAATGACTGTGTCATATTTGTACTTGCCTTGGAGTGACCTGAGTGCTTGTGTTATGTGGCGGATCCTAGTGCCCGACAGGCAGCTCACCGTGACCTTCTCCTTGTTCAGTCTGGTGAGCGGGACGTCAGTGTGCCTGATGATAGAGTCACCTATTACAAGTGTATCAGGTGTGTTGTTTAGCCTTAAGGGCTGTGACTGTTTGGCACACTGGCTTTGTGAGTTATGTGTTGCACGTGTTTTGTTTTGGGGTAGTGGTTGCTTGGGTGTCTGCTTTGGAGGTCTCTGCTGCTTAGGAAAGATTTTTATTTAGAGCCTCCGAGTATGTTTTTGTGTGTTTGTGTGTTTGGTTTACTGTCATGGTAGGTCTATGTGAGACTGGAATTGTAGTGAGTGTGGTTTCCTTCTGCTCCTGACTGGTTTCGCCAATACTGAGTTGAGAGAGCTTTGCCTCCAGTATGGCTATATGGTTGCATCTCTCACATGTGTTGGAATTTGTTGGGAGGAGGAGAGGGTTGTCTGTGTACATGAGGCAGTTGTAACATTGCCTCAAGATTCCCAGATTCATCAACTGGACCGGAGAGGAGATTGACAACTGACCTTTGGACATGCTAGAATAGTATTGGGAATTCCTTTATAACTGAAAAAAAGGGCCAATGGGGAACAAGGTACTCAAGGGGAGTTTGTGAGGGTGTAGTGCTTTTAATTTTTTAGTGCTGACTTATATAATTGCTTTTGTGAGCAAGTGCCAGGTATCTCAAATGCAATGTGTTACAGGTAACTTAAATGCAAAAACGACAAACAGTAACTTTCTTTCAAGTGAAACAAGGAAATAAGTACAGTAAGCAATGCAGATATCACTAGGGATCCACAGAAGTGCTGAAAAGCTGTGTTTTAGGTGGAATTAGTGTTTCAGGGAAATAACAAGCATACAAACAAAGCTAGATTCAGCAGGCCTGGATCTAGTCTATGCTATAGCAAACAAGGTGTACCAGTTTCAGTAAGAAACAGTTCAAATATGCAGGCACTATAAGCCTTTAACCAGAAATTCCCAGCTCAGAAGGGCAGAGTCCAGCCTCTCCTCCCACAAGAGTGCAGACCACGAACCTTCTTAATGTAAAATAACTGGCCTGAAGCCCAAGTGCTTAAACCAGAACTAATGCACTTTTAGAATAACAGACACTGAGCCCTCAATCAGCATTTCCCAACTTAGAAGAATGTAAGCTACCTGTTCTGCCACTACAGTGCAGACCACAAACCTTCTTAATGTAAATAACTGGCCTGAAGCCCAAGTGCTTAAACCAGAATTAATATACTTTTAGAATAACAGACACTGAGCCCTCAATCAGCAGTTCCCAACTTAGAAGGATGTAAGCTACCTGTCCTGCCACCACAGTGCAGGCAACAAACCTTCTTAATGTAAAAAAACTGGTCTGAAGCCCAAGTGCTTAATCCAAAAGACTTAGAATGATAGCTACACTTTAATCAAGTTACTACCAAGCAGTAATAAATACAATTGAATACTTTAAAGAATGCCTGGATTAGTGCTCAGGTTATACAAACTAGATTTAGCAGGCCTGGATCTAGTCTATGCTACAGCAAACAAGGTGTACCAATTTCAGTAAGAAGCAGTTTAAATATGCAGGCACTATAAGCCATTAACCAGAAATTCCCAGCTCAGAAGGGCAGAGTCCAGCCTCTCCTCCCACAAGAGTGCAGACCACGGACCCTCTTAATGTAAAATAACTGGCCTGAGGCCCAAGTGCTTAAACCAGAATTAATACACTTTTAGAATAACAGACACTGAACCCTCATTCAGCATTTCCCAACTTCGAAGGATGTAAGCTACCTGTTCTGCCACGACAGTGCAGACCACAAACCTTCTTAATGTAAAACAACTGGTCTGAAGCCCAAGTGCTTAAACTAAAAGGCTTAGAATGAGTTACACCAAGCAGTAATAAATACAATTGAGTACTTTTAAGATGACGCAAAAGCAAAATAAAGTAGGAAGAAACACAAATACAGTAAAAGCAGATACATTTTTTTTTTTTGAGTGAGCAAATGAGATGGGCCCAGGAGTTACAGGACAGAAACAAGTGCAAATGCAGGCCTTCAATCAGAAAGTTGAGAGAGATGGAAGACCACCCAAACAGCCAATAACTACAAATTCTGGGATAGAACCACTCCTTATGTGGTAGACAGGTTACCTAGTGCTTACCACTCCCACTGACAAGCTAGAAGGCTTCCCTCCAACACAGAAATGCTTGGGGGGCTCAGAAGTTTACAAATTGTCCTGGATACAGCAAATCTGTATCTGGAACACTAATTACAGGAAAGGTAGGAAACAGGCTTACAATTTTTTTTTCCAGAAAAGTAGCAAAAACAGTAGTAAAAACAATTCACATGCAGTGCAAGCTGGCACACTTGAGTATGTAGCAATATTAGTCCACACACAGTTTGAAAAAATGTAATTAAATTAAAAAGGACTAAAAGCAAGTGCAGAAAGGGTTTATTAGGTAGAATGCGGTAAAGAGATGGGACTGGGGGAGTGTCCTAGATCAAATCTACAGTGGGGCGGGCACTGCAAAAGCCACCAAATTTAAACTACAACCAAGAACAGGGAAAGGGGGGTGGGGAAAAGTTTCAACAGAGATGTGAGGAATCAGAGTGCAAATTATAAAACCAAAAAAATATATACTGATCTCTGTATATTTGCAGAACAGTAAGACAACAGATATCTAAGCAACAATTTAGCTCTATAATACAGAATAATACAGAAAAATATACTCAGTTCTATATATTTGCAGATAGTCTTGCAAGGCTGTCTCTCAACACACAGGTTCCACTTTAAATTTACAGCATGAAACCTGTCTGTGACTTCACAGAGGCCCGGCTGTAGAGTGTAAGGGTGGGGTATACACCATCAGTAATAGTAATAACTGTTAATGCAAAGGTTACAGCATGAAACCTGTCTGTGACTTCACAGTGGCCCGGCTGTAGAGTTTAAGGGTGGGGTATACACCATCAGTAATGGTAATTACTGTTAATCCAAAGGTTACAGCATGAAACCTGTCTGTGACTTCACAGAGGCCCGGCTATAGAGTTTAAGGGGAGGGTATACACCATCAGTAATGGTAATAACTGTTAATGCAGAGGTTACAGCATGAAACCTGTCTGTGACTTCACAGAGGCCCGGCTATAGAGTTTAAGGGTAGGGTATACACCATCAGTAATGGTAATAACTGTTAATGCAAGGATTACAGCATGAAACCTGTCTGTGACTTCACAGAGGCCCGGCTATAGAGTTTAAGGGTGGGGTATACACCATCAGTAATGGTAATAACTGTTAATGCAAAGGTTACAGCTTGAAACCTGTCTGTGACTTCACAGAGGCCCGGCTTTAGAGTTTAAGGGTGGGGTATACACCATCTGTAATGGTAATAACTGTTAATGCAAAGGTTACAGCATGAAACCTGTCTGCGACTTCACAGAGGCCCGGCTATAGAGTTTAAGGGTGGGGTATACACCATCTGTAATGGTAATAACTGTTAATGCAAAGGTTACAGCATGAAACCTGTCTGCGACTTCACAGAGGCCCGGCTATAGAGGTTAAGGGTGGGGTATACACCATCAGTAATGGTAATAACTGTTAATGCAAAGGTTACAGCATGAAACCTGTCTGTGACTTCACAGAGGCCCGGCTATAGAGTTTAAGGGTAGGGTATACACCATCAGTAATGGTAATAACTGTTAATGCAAAGGTTACAGCATGAAACCTGTCTGTGACTTCACAGAGGCCTGGCTATGGGAACAAATAAGACTGATGTTGCAAGTATTAGGACCACTCAGCTGTAACAGACTGCTAAATCCAACTGTAAAATCCCACAATGCACTGCCCTAACCGGTTCCCCATTTCTTTCGTTCCACAAAATAATATGAACACATCAGCCTGCTTTGAAGGGAAAGAGACAAATTTTCGATTTATAATCTTCAGTGGTATTCTTCTTTCAATTCTTTAGTCACCGTGCCATCCTTTCTTAAGCTATCTGATTTTTCCGGATGTCTCCCATGACATATATGAGTACTTGGTCTTTAGGGAGGTTTATGATATGAAAAACAAAAGATACTGAAGAGAGGCCTTTCAGAACCATTTAATGTGTGAGAAGTTGTACAATCTCAAAAGACAAGCTTAGTAAACAATGAAGAAGGACCACAATGGTGTGTCTTTCGGCTTTTCCCGGTTAGGGGTCGCTACAGCGGAACTCCGGTCTGCTAATGATTGGCAGTAGATTTTTACATACTGAGTTGCCAGCTCTGACGCACAACCTTCAACGAAGGTACGCCCATTCAGGCATGTCTCCACACAGTAGACGCGCTAGCTGAGAATCGAACAGGACAACGTCTTACTGTGAGGCAACAACGCTACCGCAGCACCACCACCACAGTTCGAAGAAGGACCACAGTGCTGCTCCAAAAGATAAATTTGTTAAGATAAAACAACCAGGTCTAGCGCTTTCGTTCCTGATGGAACTTCATCAGAACAAAAGCAATTAATAAATTAGTCCTTAAATATTCAAAAACACCAGTGGAAACCACAATAAAAATCACATGACTGACAAAATAACATGATACATTGTTAAAAAGTAAAAACCTAAAATTACATATAATTCTTTAATTTTAAGACAGGGGCAATAGAGCAACCATCATTTAAACCAGGTGGTGACAGGGAATCCAAATGGATTTGCCATTTTAATTCTTATAATAACAGAGGTTCATCAATCATTTTCCCCTGTATATCCTTTTTAATCTGCTGTATGGTCATGAAACCAAACTCATGTAGGGTTAACCCTAACATGCCTGTATGAAGCACTGGTGGTTTTTTGCTTCCTAATTTCCAAATTGTGTTCATATATGTCGTCCCTAAGTCTACGGTAGGTTTTTCCTACATAATATGATGAGCAATTTTGAAACTGAGATAAATAAATAACCTGGGAGGTGGTACAATAATAATGGCCTTCCACTTTATAAGCAATACCCCTGATCTCAAAACTATCCTTCTCTATAATAAACCTACACTGAGAACAGTGACCACATCTGTAAGTTACCCTTCTACCTTAACACTTTCCCAGAATTTTATTTTCTGTAAGCTGTTTAAAAGACCATATTTTCAATATACAGTAGAAGGTCTTAGCCTAAATTTCTCTAAGAGAAGGGGATCAGAAGTGAGCAATGGCCAATTCGTATTCAACATAGTGGCTATTGCATGACTATCCAAGTTGTAGGTGGTGATGAAAGAATACGTCATCCTGTCATTGAATTGATTATTATTTTGAAACATTAAAGTTGGTCTTAATTGCTGCTGAGTACTAGATAAAATAGGTGTATATACTCCTGAATTTCTTTTAACTGTCACTTCTGCTTGTATTTCTTGTAAAAGACCAGATGGATAGGCCCTGTTTAAAAACAGTTCTATCATTTGATCAGATTTTAACAGGAAAGTGTCAGTTTCAGAAATCATTCAAGCAAGCCTAACTAGTTGGCCCTTTACAACTGACTTTTTTTGATGGTGAGGATGCCAACTCAAATAATGTAGGTAGTTGTTGGAAAAAGTAGGCTTGCGAAAAATGATTGAAACATAACAACCTCCCTGAATATTCTTACTGAGTGCCACATCTAAAAAAGAAATTTGTTTTTTATCATAGTTGTGGGTAATTTTTTAAAAATTCACTGTGTTGTTAATATATGAGAACAATTTTTGAAGTTCATCCTCTGTTTGAACCCACAAGATAAAAATGTCATCCAAAAATTGAATATAAAGAGTCCAATATTTGTTATAGGGACTATCAGTATAAACCTATCCTCCCATTCAGACATAACTAGGTTGGCAAACATGGGTGCACAAGCTGCACCCATGACCACACCTGCTGTTTGCCTAAAGAGTTGGTCCTCAAAGTGCAGAAAATTGTACTTCAAAACCACCTCCATAAGTGTTACTAAAGTGTAAACTCTACTGGCATTAAAAAGGCCTGTCTTTAATAGTTGGTTCTCAAACCAACGGAGACCTGTGTTATGAGGGATGACCATAAACAAATTGAATACATCAATAGTCACACAATAACATTTGGGTTTAAATAAATACACTGTATTCAACAAACTTAGAAAATGCCAGGAATCTTTACAAATTTGGTGAATGCTAGACAAATAAAGCTTAATTGTAGCGTCCAAGAACTTAGCTATAAAATAAGTTTTTGACTTTTTTGCATCAAAAATCGATCTGAATAGGGGATGTTGGACATTTTTATGTAACTTAGGTATACCAAACATATTGGTTTCCAAGGGTTTATCATTATACATAAACTCGTATTCATGTTTTAAAATTGAACCATCCATCCACAGGTCAAACAACAAAGCATCAATCTTGGCATATGCAATATTTATCTCATTTACAGATGAAACTTTATAATCATCACCCAGTAATAATTCATTCATAGCATTCACTTTATCAGTTTGGTTCATTATAGCAAGCCTCTCACCCTTATCCGGCTTCATAATTCTGGTTTTCACATCGGTTATGTCATTTAACAGCCTTTTTTCTGGTAATGTTAAATTAGAAGTCAACTCTTTACATTTATCATTACATACATCTCTAATATGAAGTTCACAAACTCGTTCAAAATTAAACAAACGTTGGTGCAATGGAGGACTAAACAAACTAGACCGATGAACCAATATGTTACTGTGAGACCCATCATTATTGAACCACAAAGCTAAATTAAGCTTTCAAACAAACAGTTTCAAGGCAGTAATGGCTGTAGAAATCTCTGCCTTTCTAGTCTGCACATAAATAAAACCTTTTGATAAAACATCCTCATGGCAGAGGTAAAATTAGATGTAGAATAATTATATATGTTGAAATCGTTTTGAGAGTTAGCTATTATTCTTAACTCATATCGCTCAGTACCTGAATAAGACGATGTAATTTCTGTTTCTATCGTTGCTGTTGCTTGTAGTGTGGTGTTTCCTTGGAAAATTGCTTCAGTTTCACTCCCTGTTTGGAATAAGTCTGCAGAGATGTCTGGGTTGGTCCGTTGTTCATTCGTTGCTGTTGATCCGGAATCCGTTCTGATCTCCTCTGTTTGGCTCCTTCTAAAGGGGCAGATTCAGCTGTAAAGGAATAATTTATTAGTTTATGTGACATCATCTGATTTAGAACATGTTGATTGGATGAACGAGTTTGGTTACCTTGAAAACCGGGTGGGTTGGGGGTAAGCCCGTCCGTCTAGAAATTCTTTTAAATCCCTCTTTAATTTTGCTATTGTCCATTCCAAAATACGGTTACAGGTTCCATCCACCTCATCAAACATAATTGTAATAGTTGGTCTCATAACTTGAAAACAATAAATCATTTTGAATAGAGGCATTTAGGGCATCCAAAGCAGCGGACAGTCTATCCAGTTCAGTCGTACTGTATTTGGTAAGCAGATGCATAATATCAAAACCAACTTTATTGAACAAGTGGTGCAGTTCAGACATCACCTCTGGTTTATCCGCCACCCCTTTTGGGTAGCACCATATCCACAGACCTCTGGGTATAATCTGAGAGTCAGTATTTTTCTTTAGGTAAACATTTTCAAGTTGCAAGGATTTAAGTTTTTGCAACTTTGTTTCAAAAAGCCGTATTTGTGTGGTTAAGGAGGGGTCCGATTGCAACCTATTAACCACTGATTCCCCTTCCTGGTTAATACAAAAAAACAATTGTTTTTCCAGTCCATAAACTGAAGCCTGGTAGAATTTACTAAGCCATTGGCAGTTGCCGTTGAAGTACCTTGATACAAAGTGTTCGCTGACTCACTTCCACCAAAATTTAGTTTCCAAACGTTGTATGACCATAGCAGTGATTAGACTGATTCATTTGTTGAATGAGCTGAGTTAACTCACCAAATGTAACAGGATTATCCATATAGTAGCAGCGAGAACCTAGAAAAACAAACAAGAGACTAGTACAATCTCAAAAGACAAACTCAGTAAATGATGAAGAAGGACCACAATACTGCTACAAAAGATAAATTTATTAAGATAAAACAACCAGGCTTAGCGCTTTCGTTCTGGATGGAACTTCATCAGAACAAAATCTCTGGATGTCTCCCATGACATATAGGAATAACTGATCTGTAGGGAGGTTTATGATATGAAAAAAAGACACTGAAGAGAGGCCTTTCAGAACCATTTAATGTGAGAGAAACCTTAGAGGTTAGGCCCTCTTTCCCCTCTCTAAAATCTCTAGACCTTAAGGCTCCAAACCCTTCACATAAGGAATGTGATAATATTTCTAAAAGCAGCAAGAATCACAATGGGAAAAACTACTACTCAAATGGAAAGTTGTAGAAAGCTCAGCTGTATTCTTCCATGTAAGGGGTTGGTCCCCTATCACATTGCTTCTGAGACGCAGAGCTAACACAACCAAGTCCTGCAGTGCAGACTATGGTTTGTTTACTTTTTTTTTCATTGTATGGGCCCCTCATTGGAAACCCCACTTCTCTTACAACAAGCCTTCCTTCTCCTTTAACACATTTTGGGGTATCAGTCTCCTTCTGTGCACCCTGTTACCAACTAAGAAGGGCCTCAGATGCCTCCTGAACAGAATTTTATCTCGTTATGATTTTCAAATTGTTGATAATACTCTTTTTTATTTTGCCACTGTCAACAGTTGTCAAAAGTAACATAGAAATTATTGAATTTTTGTGTCTAAAAGTTTTTTTGTTAGTTACATTTTCCACACCAAGAGACAAAATGTGTTTATGCAAGTCATCTCTAGTATTTATGACATCATTAATGATCAAGTCTTCAAAAACTTAATTTCCACAGTCCAAAAACATTTGTTTCATGTAAGATAATTCAATTAAAAAAATCTTTTTTTCTGCTGTAAGTCATGAAACTGTAATTAACTGTCCCTGCAAAATGTCCCTTTTCATATATTTAGGATGACACCTGGAAGCATCTAACATTTTGTTAACCTATGTTGGTTTCCTAAAAATATGAGATCTAAAAACTCCATCTTAAATGACACTTTCTATATCCAAACAGTATGTAGGATAATCAGGAATTCCCCAGCAAAAGACAAAAAAGGAAAACTGTTATTAATCTCATCTCTGAACTGCTGAAACAGTTTATCCGTACCAGCCCAAACAAAAACAGATCATCAATAAATCGTGATCATCAATAAATCGTTGGTAAAATAAAACTATCTAAATAACTTCATTTTATATAAGTACGCTTCTTCCACAATGCCTTGACAATATTAACAAAGGATGGAGCTATATTGCTGTCTATGGTAGCACCCTTACATGGCTGGTAATATTTATCTTGAAAAAAAAAGTTATTTTCTTATACTAATTCTAACAATGAACATAACAGATAAACATTGCTATTGGATAAATTAGTATATTTTGCCAAATATGGTCTTGTAAACTCAATTCCATCAGCTTGCGGGGTACTAGTATTTAATATTTTAACGTCATCCGTAGCTACTTTAATATCATCTTTAGAAAAAAAAAACTTGATAATAACTCTAAAAAGTGCCAGGAATGTCTAATAAAGGAATCATTTTTTTCTGTAATACTTTTCAGTTAGAATTGATAAAAACTTCTGTTGCTTCTTTTTTTGTTCAGCGGGCCTAAATCATACCCGTGTGTGGCAGATGTAACAAGTCCTTGTGAATATTTGGAATTTCAAAGAAAATGCCAATATGTGTAGAAATCTGCATGAATTGGTATTCATTTAATATGATGGCATTTTAACTCAATACATTCAATAACTCATAATTAATCCTTTTATAAGCACCATGAATACATCTTAAAGAAAATTCTTTGTAACTAGTCATTTTAGCCTATAGTGCACCTAAATCATTGTAATAACCATCTTCATTAACCACAATACCCCCCTGTCAGCTTGTACAAATCTGAAGTGATTCAATTCTTATAAACTTTTTAAAGCTTGTTTATTCTGGAAGTCAAAGTTGAAAAAAATAATTTTCACTGGGGTATTTAATAATTTCCTAATTTCATCATCACAATTTAAAAAAAAAAACTACAAGTGTGGAAATTAATGGGGCGGGGGGTGATATAACTTCTTCTCCTGATAACATTATGGAAGGTAACAGATTCACTTACTTTCTGATTGTGAAACAAATATTTTACATTCAACTTTCTAACAAACACTCCAAGGTCAATGAAACCGTCGTCAAGATTAGACCTCATAGCAGGAACAAAACTCAAACCTAAATTCAAAACATGTAATTGGCCAAAATTCATCTGTACATTGGGTAAATTGTAAACCAAGTTCATCCTCTCTTGCTTTGTTCAACAATGATGTCAGCTAAGAGAGGGAAATGACTTTGGTAGGCCTTATAATGACTCCCAGTCCCAGTGTATATTTTGTCTAGGCACCGGGCATGATTATAAAAACTGTCAGATTTGTTCATCGTTTGTCCTAAAGCTTTGCTTACTCAATTTTCTTCATTAAATGCTTATGTAGACATCCAATGCCTGAGGCACCTCTCTCAATCCACAGTGGCAGAACCCTTTGCCTTGGCGGTATAACTTCCCGATCCAAACTGGCAGAACCCTTCACCTCAGAAGTACCAGTTCTCAATCCAAAGTGGCAGAACCCTTTGCCTTGGCAGTACCACTCACACCAAAAAAAGAAATTCAAAAGGCCTAGGCCTGAACCGTTGGTTGCCTAGGCAGATGTGGATGGACATGTTTAGGTGTTGCAGTTACCCCCATACATCTGATTTTTTTCTCAGTCAGCGACTACCTCAAACCTGGGGAGACCAGTATAGCACTGGACTGATGCATGTTGGATGAGGCTGTTCAGACCAATATGGTTGAGAAGGGGGAACCAGGGTTAATCATTTTGGAGGGACCAGAGGGCATACTTCAAATCCTAGTTAGAAAAGAGGTGTTTGGATCTTTGATTGTGGTCCAACAGGGTTTTGGACCAATGTGTTTCACGAAGATAGATGTCACCTCTAAGAAAAAGAAACAGAAGACAAAGAATGCTTCTCATACTTAGACGTCTGAAGAAAAGGCAGGGGTGCAATTCTCATAGGGCCTACACAAGGCCATTTTACCTCTGAAACCTCCTTCTTTTCTCTCTTCCCATCCTCTTTCAGGAGAGACAACATGATTCTTCCTCTGAGGAAAAGGAGGAAGTCTTTGCAAGAGAGCATTTTTTCTCACTTCAGTCCGTAAGTAGAAGAATTACCTAGCTATGCCCACTTTCCAATAGAGATCAAAAAGCTGTACAGAAGGGCAGGAATCTACCAAGGAAAAAAAATCAGGAAAAGTATACAAGAGACTACGTGTCTGTAAAAACCTCCTTTTCGAGACAAGTCTCACACACACACACACACACACACACACACACACACACACACACACACACACACACACACACACACGTTCCTCCTTGAGCCACTCCTCTTCCTGTCAGAAAGGCTAGTTTCTTCCTTTCCAACTTGGGAATTTACTACTTCAGGCAAGTAGATACTATTCATCACTCAACTGGGTTAAAAGATAAAGGAAATCCTATCTTTCAGAGGCATTCCTCCACCTCCTTCACACATGGTACATCTGCTCCCTTCTTGTTTGCAAGGTCCGCTTGACCAGGGTGCATTAGAACCTGCACCCTTTCAGGATCTAGGAAAAGGCTTTTATTCCGGTCATTTTCTGGTCCCCAGTAAAGAAGGACCCATTCTAGACTTATCACACCTCAATGCCTTTCTGAAGGTGCCTTCCTTCAAAACGCCGTCTCTTCAAACTCTTCTTCCCGTCATCCTTACCCAAACTTTTCTGGCTTCCTTGGATTTAAAAGCTACTTACTTTCACGTTCCCATTCACCCAACATACAGAAAATTCCTAAAGTTTTTCTGCTTGTTTATTACACTTTCAGGTCTCACCTTTACCCTACAGGTCATCTGTGGTTCCCAGGGTTTTCACAAAATGCCCAGCTCCAGCCATTTCTTTTTGCAGGACACAGGAAATTCCAATATAGCCATACCTGGATGACCTTCTTATCCAGGCCAGGAGAAATTCTACTAATCCATCTCATCTTCATTATCTCGCTTCTACAGAGGCTGGGTTTCACCCTTAATCTGCAAACGTCAGTTTAACTTCAACCCAGGATCTGGTTTTAATGGGTTACAGACTGGACATCTGCAGCATGGCACCTTTATCTATAATGGACACAGGCAGCCTGTAAATGGTTCATCTCTCAGGCCCCTGCTTGTAAATGGTTCATCTCTCAGGCCCCTGCTTGTAAATGGTTCATCTCTCAGGCCCTTGCTTGTAAATGGTTCATCTCCCAAGGCCCTGCTTAAACGTATCAAGGGTACCAAAACTTGTTAGAGGTTTAGAATGTATGGCTAGGCTTAAAAAGGCCCTTGTGGTTGTTAGCCTAGTAAACACATAAGAAACTATAATCACGTTACCCTACAGAGTGGACTTGTCATGCAGGAAAAAGGGTTCTCTGCTTCATCCAAACCTGCAGGATCTCATGCTGACACCACAGCTGATAGAATTCTAAATTCTTTCAGACACCAATTTTCTGAGGACATGCTCCAGGTTCTTCAGGAGGAGAGAAAACCTAACATTAGAAGGTCTTGTATCTGTAAGTGGAAAAGGTTTTCTATCTGGTGTTGTAAAAAGAATGAGAATCCCATCCAAAGAGGGATTCCAGTGAGAATCCCATCCAAAGAGGGATTCCAATGAGAATCCCATCCAAAGAGGGATTCCAATGAGAATCCCATCCAAAGAGGGATTCCAGCTATTCTACCATACTCGTGTGAGCTCCTTAACACCTGTTCTCTATCAAGGCACACTAATTCGCCATGTCTACATGGATTCCAGCTATTCTACCATACTCGTGTGAGCTCCTTAACACCTGTTTTCTATCAAGGCACACTAATTTGCCATGTCTACATGTCGGCCTCTTACTCCACCTTTGCTTTGTAAAATTGGAATCAAGCAGTTCCTGAAAGGTGTCCTTCACTTGAATCCACTTATGAGGGCTATTCTCATTTCCTGGGAAGGAAAAGCTTACTCAGCCACCTTTTGAACCAGTGGTCTCTGCTCTTCTGAAGTTCTGTACTTAGAAAACAATTTTGCTGGTAGTCCTTACCTCTGCTAGACAGTCTTCTGAGCTTCAAGCTCTTATGACCTCACCTGCTTTCCTTATTTTCCATAAGGATAGGGTGTTTCTTAAGTTTAACCCTTCCTTCATGTTGCCCAAAGAGGTTAACGAGTTGCTTCTCAATCAGGCTATTAATTTGTTGACTTTCTTTCCAAATCCTCAGAACAATGGTGAAAGGCTCCTGCACTCTTTGAATGTATACGGACAGTTAAGATTCTACTTGTATAAGACTAAAGAGATTAGAAAGACAGATCGACTTTTGGTTTCCTTCCAGCAAGGCAAGTTGGACAATGTGGTCTCCATGTAGACAATTACTAACTGGATCTCAAAATTCCATTTCCTTGGGTTATTCTCTCTCGTTAAAGCTCAAGCCACTAGAGAAGTTTCTTCTTCTGGGATGTTCTTCATGGGAATTGATTCCAGGACTATTCTAGAAGCATCCACATGGTCATTCGTTTACACTTTCACAAAACATTACAGAGTAGATGCTCTCTCTTGATCTAGAAATTCCTTTGCTAGATCTGTTCTTTCAGGATTTGCAGACATCCCCCCTGCCACTGATCCATTCACCCTTTCTAATTGATAAGCTTGGGGAATCGCCCGTCACTACTGGAGTACTGCACTAGTGATGTAAGGAAGGACATAGTGCAGTTGGTTAAGAACTTACTATGGCAGTAGATGTCCTACGTATCACTGTTGCAGTATTACATCCCTCCCTCTTTTCTCTCTTTTTGGTTGCTTATATGTTTGTTTCTTTGCTCTCTGTGGACCAAGGAGGGATCAGTTGCCTGCTCAACTCCTATTACTTCACCTGATTTTGGTTTTCTAGTTTTTTACTTGGGTTTGTCTAAGTCTGCTGGCTGACGTACTGTGAAGATCTTACATTCCAATTTCCACTTATATACCTTTCATACGTCTCAAACTCTTGCATCAAGAAATCTGGAGAAAAACATAAATAATGGGGGGACAAAGGCCCAAAAATAGGGACATTTTTTTTAAATATTGTGCTTACAAACTTAGAAAGTAGATAGAACAACAGGTTTTGCATTAGCATGAATTTTCTGAAGGGTATGAAGTCTGAAGTTCAAATGACTGTCATTATTTTCTCACTTCAGCTGTTAATGATTTGCCAGTGATTTGCCAGAAAACCACAATTTTATGTGAAACAGACCAAAAATATGAGGCAAAAATCTGGACATTCTGTGAAAATCTGTACACTTAAGAGGTATGGTACCCTTGCTGCCACAGGCTTAGATTATATGCTGGAAGTGTGAAGTTATGGAAAGTTGTGGCTTTGGTATGCCAGTTAGATATTAGGTTACCTCAGTCATATAACCTATCTGTACAATGGTGATCAGTAGGACATCTGCTGTTATGGTAGGTTTTACACAACTGTACTTTCTCATAGGATATGATCCAGATCAGGTGATATGGATATCTCCCTTACATTACCACCAGAATGATGTAGATTTGGAGAAGCCGTAAAACATGTGCAAGAGAGAGGTAGATGGCCAACCAATTTAGTCTCCTCAAAATGATCCCCCAAAATCTCCTTGTCAGAATTGCTTAGTCTCATAAGTGCTGGCATACTAAAAATAAACTGCAGTTCAGACAGATGGCAGTGAATTTGGAAACTCACTGTTAAATCTTTAAAGCATTTTTCAGACATTGTTAATTGTTTGCATGTCCACTCTTTCGCCACTTGTCTATACTAATTGCAGTCGCACTTTTCCTCAAAGTAGAAGGATATGCCAGCCTTACACGTAGTATATATGCAATCCCATTTATACCATCAGTTCTATTGTTCTCTGGATTACAGTTACAATCCCAAGAATATCACGGGGTACCTAGCAAGAAGGGCTGCAAAACAGCAGAGGTGTCCTCCTTGGTGGTCCCAAGCTTTGGGCTGCTTTTCAAGGTACATTTAATTATGTATGGAAACCCCGAGATACCATTGCCCCTGTTCCCAGAAAAAACAAAACTGATACTCCAATCAGCCAAAGAATGCCTGTATGGTCATGAAGATGAGTCCTATTGGTCATTCATCAGCTACCCATCTCATGGGCATTTAGATTCACAGATTCATAGATTAGTACTAAGCTAACTGCCCTTGCGAGCCATTTTAAGCTTAGCCAATTGTCCCTTGTGAGACTCAAACTCTGCACCTTGTGCTTGCAAGGCAAACACCTTAACCATTAGGCCACCCTCCCACCCTGCCTTTTCATAACCTAACTTTCCAAAGGATTTAACTGTCACGCTTCTCCAGGAATAAAAAGGTGCTGCTTTTCCTTTTGCTTTTATTAAGAAATTTCAGTATGAATTCCTTCCTAGCTCTAACACTTCTTGTAAGTGACATTTTCATTTTGTTTCCATTCCTAAATTTTGAGTGCGATATGCATGACTGTTTTATTTTCAGTTAAATCTTTGCGAGTTTATGTTCAGCTACTGAAAAGTAAAAACAGCAAATGGCATATTCCATCACAAATGCCGTTCGCCGAATCCTGCTCTTATAGGGGGCTGCACCCCCACACCCCCCTAATTATATATACCAACTCTGAGATCACACTACAGTGGGGAAAGGGCAAATTTCCCTATCCTTACTGTAATGCGATCTCAGTAAGAACACTTCAGCGAATGGCATTGCCAATGGAATATGTCGTTCTGGGTTTTTACTTTTTGGTAGCTGAACATAGACCCAGTCTTCGCATGTATTTCTTTAAAACTTTCCCAGTATCAGTGCTGAATGATATGCCATGTAAGCTCATTTTGTTATTACTTAGCCTGTTTTTCTTTAAGACCAGTATGTGGCTTTGTCTGTGCTATTTTTAGGTGTGATGATATATTGCACAGTGGGGTTCCTTCTGGTACTGTTATATAACTTAAATTCTATAACTTAAATTGTGATCTAAACTATACAACATAATATTTTAACAGCTGTTATATTACTGCTTATTTAATGGGTGACAAGTTAATAAAACAGAAATGTCATTTCTGTGGTTTATTTTACATGTGCAGTAAGTTCTGCCAGCTTCAATTTGGTTCTGATTATTTCATTAATCTGAATCTCCATTTGCACTCATCTTTACAAATTATACTGTTTTGCTTGCTGCTTGTTCATAGGTTCATAGGTTGGTACTAGGCTATCAGCCCTAGGGCCTATACAAGCCTAGCCATAACAATTCCCTGGCTATTTCTTCCCACACTATTTACTTCCCTGGACCCCTGTCTAGCAGGTGAATTTCCTTTCTCCCATCCAGTCGTCAAGGTTCCTTTTGAAGAGGGCCAAAGAGGCACTCTGCTTGACCTGTATGGGCAATCTATTCCAGAGTCTGGGGAGTCTCTGGGTCAGGAACCTATCCCTCCAGCATGTTTTGTTTATTGTGATGACAAGGTTTAGATTCCTGGAGCGTGTGGCTCTGAGGGATTGGGATTTCTTTAAGTGTAGCATGTCCAACAGCTCTGGGTTTGACATGGCCTTGTATGTTAAGCAGAGATCGCCTCTGAGTAGACGATATGTGACAGAGTATAGCTGGAGTTTTTTAAGGCGGTCAGCATAGGGCATCTGCTTTAGGCCTGTGATTCTTTTAGTGAGGTATTTCTGCGGCCTTTCCAGTTGTTGCAGATGTCTTGAGAGGTACATACCAAACGGGGTGTTGTATTCTATACTGGGTCTTATGAGGGATGAGTACAGTGGGACAATGACCTCCTTTTTTCTGGATGAAATGCCCTTAGTGATGAGGTGTGCCACATAGAAGGATTTCCTGGCTGTTGTGGCGATGTGGTTATCGAAGGTGAGACCACTGTCCACCTGTGTCCCCAAGTCTCTTATCACACTTTCGGTGTTTAGTGTACTGCCACCTATATGGTAATTCACAGATACATGTTTTTTCCCAAAGGGGATAACTATACATTTCTTGGCATTGAGCTTGAGCCCATGGATCTAGCACCAAGTATCTGTTTCTGTAAGGCCCTTTTGTAGAGTATCCACATCATTTGGGGATTCAGTAATGGCTCCCAGTTTGCAGTCATCTGCGAACTTTGTTAGCCAGAGTCCCTTAGTGTTGGCCTGTACTTCAGAGAAGTAGATGCCAAACAAGAGCGGTCCCTGGACTGAACCCTGAGGTACTCCACTTGTCACTTGTCTGGAGATGGATTTGGAATCGGCTACTTTTACAGTGTGGGTTCTATCAGTAAGCCAGTTAGCAACCCATTGGGTGATGTAGGGATTAATGCCCAGCTTAGTAAGTTTATCTATGATTCCAGAGTGGGGGATGGTGTCAAAGGCTTTGGCAAGGTCTAGATAGGCTGTTTTGACCATCTTACCCTTGTCCATGGCTCTGGAGACTGATTCGAAGAAGTCAATCAGGTTCAGGAGACAAGATTGGCCCTTCACGAACCCAAACTGGGTGGGGTCCAGTGTTTGAAGGTTGCCAGTGTCTTTGTTTGTAAGTTCCATGATAATATGCTCCATGGCCTTGCAGATAAGGCTTGTCAGACTGATGGGATGGTAGTTTCCGGGATCCAAGGTGAATCCCCCCTTGTGGAGTGAGATAACTGTAGCTCTGCGCCACTCAGTGGGCATGAAACCTGAGGTGAGGCTATGATTAAACATGACACTTAGGTGAGGTGCCAGTTCATACTGTAGTTCATGTAGTACACAGCCCGGGATGTCATCTGGTCCCATGGATGCTGCATTCTTAGCTTTGGAGAGTGCGTTTTTTACCTGTGTGGCCATTATTACCGGAATTTGGCAATCTTCCGGTATTGAGATGGGCCATTTAGGGGGTGAGAGGGGGGTGAAGTTGGCACTGAATCGATCTGCCAGGATATTGGCAATATCCTTGGGATCAGTATATTTAATGCCATTCTGTTTTAGCTCAGAGCAGATCTGAGCATTGCCATTTAGATTCTTGACATAGTTATAGAATGCCTTGTGGTTGTCTTTGGAATCTTTGGCAATTTTTATTTTCATAACTAGCTTTGGAGGATTTTATGAGGTATCTTAGTTTCTTACTGAGGCTGGTAAGGGAGTTTTTTGCATCCTGGGATTTTCTGCTTTTCTGCAACAGTTTCTTCCTTTTGTTGTAAAGTTTGTTTATGGCAGGGGACCACCAGATTGGCTTCCTTTTTTTGGATGAGAGCATCTTGTTTCTATTTGGGATGGCACAATTCATGCATGAGTGGATGTGCTTGTACAGTGCCTTAGTGTAGGATTCAGCAGTTGAACTTTCAGTTCCTGTCTGCATGGGTGTCATGAAGTTTGTCACTTCTGACTTGAGTAGCATGAAGTTGGCTTTGGAGAAGTATTTTATGGAGGTTTCCTTACTCTGGGTGGGGGTGGGATGTGGATGTTAAGGGTTATTAGCTTATGGTCAGTCCTGACTAACGAGGGGGTGACCATAGGTGTGGAGCATCGATTTCCCATGTTGGTAATGACCAGGTCTAGGATATTGGAGCCCCTTATGGGAATATGGATTAGTTGATCCAGGGCGTTGGAATTTATGAATTCCAAGAACCATTGGGCAAAGGTGTTGGTACATGAGTAGTTTTCCCAGTTAATGGCAGGGTAGTTAAAGTAACCCAGTATTAGGGTGTTTGGTTCTATCCTAATATTTTCCAGTATGTTTAGAAAGGTGTAGTGAGAATCTTGGGGTATGGTGAGGGATCTGTAGCAAGCTACAATTTGGATTGCAGTCTTACCTAGTGTTAGTTGCACCTGGAGAATTTCAGACGCATTGTGTTGGGCAACTAGCCTGGTGGTGTGAATATCCTTGGTGAATATTGACACTTCTCCACCTTTAGTGTTTCGGTCCTGGTTTGGTGGCCGAAAAGTGTGGTAAGAGTTGTAGCCTGGTATTGCAGGGGTGCTCTCTGGAGCCTTGAACCAGGTCTCAGTTACTGCACAGATATCGATGTTCTCCATTTTTAGGAGTGTCTCGAGAGAGTGCATTTTGAGGTTTAGACTTCTAGCATTGAGTAGCATTACTTTCAGATTTTGCATGCTTGTACCTGTTACGGTGGTGGTTTTGTCCTTTGAACTTTGCCTAAAAAAGCCACTATAGGGGTGGGAAGAGCCTTTGCCAGTAACCTGAATCCCAGGGGCGACAGGTGCAGACCATCTCTGGCAAAGCATCATGGTCTGTCAATCATGTCATCCCAGGCAGACAGATACTGGATCCCCTTTGAATGACACCAGAAGCTTAGCCAATTGTTGAAGTCAATCATTTTGTCCTTATATTGTGGTATCATTCTGGGCAAAGGCAGGATGCTACTCAGGGCGAGGGTCATACCTGCCTGGACCACATGATCCGAGAGCTCTTCCATGTCACTTTTCATGTAGTCCAGGGAGGTACGTCTCAAGTCATTCACTCCAACATGGACAATGACAGAGTCATATTTGTACTTGTTGTGGAGTGACTTGAGTGCATGCGTTATGTGGTGGATCCTGGCACCCGTCAGCTGACTGTAATTTTCTCCTTGTTCAACCTGGTGAGAGGGACATCAGTGTGCCGGACTATAGAGTCACCTATGACTAAAGTGTTAGGTAAATTGTCTTGCCTTAGGGGCTGTTGCTGGGTGGCACACTGGTGTTGTGAACTATGTGGCACTTTGGTTGTGATTGGTGTTTGTTTGCGTTTCAGCTTCAGAGGTCCTTGTTGCTTGGGCAGGTTACAGTTAAAGGCCTCTGCATATGTGGATTTAGTGTTGCTATATGTGGGTGTTGGTGGTGTGGGTTTAGAAGGGCTATGTGTTGCTTGAGGTGTAGTGTGGGTGTTAACCTTCTCCTCTTGACTGTCTAGCACAATCTTGGGTGGAGAGAGCTTTTCTTCCATTTTGGCTATGTAAGTGCATCTCTCACAGGTTGTAGTGTTGGGTGGTAAGAGGAGCGGGTTGTCTGTGTACATGAGGCAATTGCTGCATTGCCCCAATATGCCTAGATTCACCAGGTGGACAGGAGAAATCACCGGAATCTGACCCTTGGACATGCCTGGTTTGGTGCTTTTTTTGTTTTTGTAAAGTACAGGAGCTGTTTTCCCTTACCTTAGCAAGGTACTTTGCAATTATAGGCTTAGTGCCTACTATTAATTTCTCCTTATTAACAAGGAGAGTTGAGTGATTGTATCAGTTTAAGGCTTCCTAGTGCTTTCCAGCAGGTATTAGAGAAAGTGCTAGTCACAGGGATGCTTAAAGGTAAGATGAAAAAATGCACACTGCAGTGTGCACTAGAGAAGTTAGATGTGAAAGTAGGTAACTTAAGTTTTACCTGTTTAAAAAGTTAAGGTTTAGTAGAGAGTTACTATTTTTAAAATAGCAAGATGGATTGAAAGGGGTGGTCACTTTTGTATTCTGGTACTATGAAATACTGTAGGATGGCCAATAAATTTAAATAGTTGAAGGGGAGGGATTTCAAAAATGATGGTTTTGTGATTACTCATACAAGCCAGTGAAAGTAGAGAGGAAATTAGATATATGGTCAGATTAACATGAGGCAGGCAACTAGAAAGACAGTGGTATTTAACAAGACAACTGTAACTGGGTGGGAGGGCGGGAAAAAAATTCTGCCTGACTCAGAAGAGAGAGAGAGCTGTGGTCTCTTTTGAAGTTTTAATATGCTGCTAAAGCAGAATGCAAGCAAAACACAAGGTAAAGAAAACAAACTACAGTATTCAAAATATAGAAAGGCAATAAAGTAATACAAAAATACAAAAAAATAAAAGCAAACTAACCTTTCCTTCACAGCAAAGTGTAGCAGAGTCTGGATGAGCCTTTCTGGTGAATTCATTAATGGACAAAGATATCTCGTGACCTAGGTAAGGGATAATTGGAAGGCCAATGGGATTGTGATTCCATCCCAAACAAGAAAACTACCTTGAAATTTATAAATCCCCAAAAACACTTAGACATGAAATCAGTTAGATTGAATTTTTGTGTCTGTATAGTGTTAATAAAGTTCGTGCCTGGAATGTCCTATAATTCTATTTCTTTGCAATTTTTTTTGTAATGTTATATATCTGATGCTTTGATTTTCTTAAGCATACACTATGAAAATGAATAAGTAGCCAACAGAGTTACCCATTTAAGAAAATGTAAATAAATAACGGAAATAATATGATCTTGCTATAAATGTAACTAAATATAAGACCAATCTGTTATAACTATCTTGGGAAAACAATCCAGATCAAACAATACCAGTTACCTTAATCTGTGAGAACACTATTTTGGTATTGTGTATGAGAAAGTATGTATAGAAATAGTTAAAAATGTTCCACTTGCTATAAAGATATAATTTCACATTGAAAAACATGTAAAAGCAACATTTACAGGGAGAAAACTGAAGCGTCAAGAAAATATCAGCCGGAGGAGGAATATGATGTAACAGAAATGGAACAGAAAAAGGAGTGTAGAAATAGAAATATATGTCCATAGATGAAGTGTTGGCAAATGTAATGTGAACATATGACAGCAAAGTTTAGCATGGAATATTTCAGAAGACTAAAGCTAATACTGAAAAGCATTGATATTTAGCAGTAAAATTCAGGTTATACATTAGCTTGCCCCTGTCTTGATTGATTAGCCCTAAAATGCATTGGACCAATTATACAGAAAAATAGTAAACCTTCTTCTTACCCAGCATGTAATAAAACTGTATGGCAAGATTCTATGTACTTCAGTCTGAAGGAAGCAGGGGCTTTCTTAAAACGTGACTGCATGTATTGGTGGCATCACAAACATGTCTGTTGATGTCATCAGATCCTTAGTGAAGGTTCCATATCATAAAGAAGTAAGTCAAAGGCAACATCCTCTCTTGGAATAGCAGATTTATTTTAGAAGGAGTCTTTTTCTTTTGGCTGCTCCCATTAGGGGTTGCCACAGCAAATCATCTGTTTCCATTTCTTCCTGTCCTCTGCATCTTGCTCTGTCACACCAACCACCTGCATGTCCTCTCTCACCACATCCATAAACCTTATCTTAGGCCTTTCTCTTTTCCTCTTACGTGGCAGCTCCATCCTTAACATCCTTTTCCCAATATACCCATCATCCCTCCTCAGCACATGTCTAAACCAACATAATCTTGCCTCTCTGGCTTAGTCTCCAAACCGTCCAACCTGGGCTGACCCTCTAATATGCTTATTCCTAATCCTGTCTACCCTTGTCACACCCAGTGCAAATCTTAACATCTTCAACTCTGCCACTTCAAGCTCTGACTCCTGCCTTTTTGTCAATGCCAGTGTCTCCAACCCATATAACATAGCTGGTCTCACTACCCTCTTGTAGACCTTCCCTTTCACTCTTACTGGTACTCGTCTGTCACAAATCACTCCTGACACTCTTCTCCACCCACTCCATCCTGCCTGTACTCTCTTCTTTACCTCTCTTCCACACTCACCATTACTCTGATAAGGAGTAGATATGAAAAATTAACCCAGAAGTGGGAAAAAAACCCAGGTAGCAACAGAAAATGGAAACAGGAAAAAGAAAAATTTAAGAGCAGAAGAAAAAGAAAGTGGAAAGCTCACAATTATAGTGGTAAGTACAGGGAACTGCTGGAACAAGCACGTGTTGATCAAACTTTGATGCATGAATTATTACTGAATGTCCGTGAAAAGATGATGTATTACTAATAGCAGCTAAAAACAGTTGCATACACACCGGCTCACAAAATCTATGGAAAACTTGTGGCATGCTGTACTGGAAAATGCAGATTCTGTACTACAAAATTAGAACCAGCTCCACAGCCTGGGGATGCTTGTGAAGTACTTACAAAATCTTAGGCGGTATGTGATAAAAGGAGTGGCTGCTCCAGGCGGAGTCG